>NC_065516.1:11049197-11051740 GCF_006386435.1 Epinephelus moara
AATAGCCGCCCCCCCCCCCCCCCCCCCCCCCCCCCACCCCATCGTTCCCCTCACACAAACCAGGATGTGAGCAGTGACACATCCACTGAGGTATTAGCTTGTAGTCTCTGGTGCGAGAGATAAGATGGGATACAGGAGATTAATGACTCTGTTATTGTTAAAGCAGTGGAAAGTCTGGGTCACACTGGGAACAATTACTCTACTGTACTGCAGAACCATCTGTATCCCTGACTCAACTAATGCCCTCCTTCAAATTGAATTAATGAAGTTTTAAATCTCTTTCCACTTGAAGAGGATTATATGATCAAAGTCACATTTTAAATAACGAACACAAAGCTGTTTTGAAAGGTGAAACTAGATTTTTACTCGAATTCACTTTGCTGTTAAATTGACCCAAATCAGAAACTTACCGAGCAATTGCACCACTTAAACGTATCTCTTGGAGGAAAAAAGTCTTTTCCACTTTTCAAGGTCTGCAGGTGGAAACAGGTAATTTAACAGCAGAGCGAAGCCAGTGGTGAGTCGTCGCCTTTGCACCGGTTAACATCTGCTCTGGTGTTACTCTAGGCAGGACCGGAAAAAGAAAGAGGACAAAAATCAGACCCAGGTCTCATTGATTGTTCTTTTTTTATGAGTCTGTGTGAATTGCTGTGCGCTAACTGGGCCCATGTGTGTTCCTTGTCAAACAACAGCAGCCACAGGCATGTCGTTTGATCAGCACAGGAAAAAGCATCAGGGGTTCACGTTGAAAGAAACGTGCTTGTCTAGCTTCAGACCTGGCAACCTGGGGCTCCTCTCTTGTTACAGGCTGACAAATGAGCCCCAAACCCGGAAACTGAAGAAGTTTGGTTTAAATTAATTTGCCAAAAACAGACATGTCTGCCAGCACGGAGGCGTACATCCTCTCATCCTCAGAGAATACACTCTCAGCTGAATCCAAATCTTAGCAACCCAGAAGTTTAGTGGAAATAGATTTACATAATGGCTGGCAAAGGCATAATGTCTGGCAAAACAGTAGTGTGGATTGATTGTGATTGTTTGGAAATATACGCCCAGTTCAATTCCAAACCTGGCAACCCAGAACACAAGGGGCTTTGGTGCAAGGAGCCCAGTCTAAGATCGAGCATCTCTGGAAAAGGGCTTCATCTGAAGCCAGCAAGCCAGAGGAAAACTCCTGCTGGAGACTGATGATCTGCAGAGTTACATGAGGTTTATAGTGTATTTCTGCTCTGTATCCTCTAGTGCCGTTCAGAATCTCTTTTTTACATTCAAAACTTGTATTGAGGTTTTCAAATGTCTGTACTCATATTTTATGATGCAGTCACCCTTAAAAAATTAAAAATTCCACCAACAAAATCCTCAATTTGAATAAAGTGATTCATTGGATTAAATGAGTTAGTCAACAAATATGGATTGAAGAAGAATATTTTGTTAGATAAAAACATGTGAATTATGGAAATTAGTAAATTGGAAACAATCCTACGCAGCCACCAATGGTATCTACAAATAGTATAATACTAATTATATTACTGTAGTCTAATTTGTATCTACAACTGTGCACAAATAACCCTATTTAAACAAAATGAATACATGAAAATGTGCAAAAAAAAAAAAAAGCATTCAAATGTTGATTTAGAATTCCAATGTTAACCCTGTGTATGAAGCTTTGAAACATTGAACTGTTCGGCACAGCCCTATTATCCTCGGAGAGCAGAGTAGCCTGATGCTGCCAAGTACTGTCAGAAAATAGAAAGTAGATAAATGAACAACCCAACAATGTTTGGAAATAACCACTGTGAAGTCTGAATTTTTATACAACATGGAGGTTGCCAAAAAGTGGGGCATCAGTCAACAAAAAAAGTTCCAGTCTCACAAAATAATAAGTCAGAGCAAAACAACTGTCACTGTCTTTTTAAAATGAATAAATTAAGCTGACAAAAACAAAAAACAAAAAAAAACATCTCACCTCAAGATCTGTTTTCAAGGCCTGGAAATGGTTGGAATTTTATAGAAGTTTTTTGAAAAAAGTTTTGAATATACATGGTTTGGGCTATTGGTACGGATGTCTGGATAAGCCATATCTGGCCACTGTGTTGGGTCATTGATCCACTTGGACAGAAAAAGCATTGTGATGGAACATAACGGTGATTAACCCTAAATTATTCAGCTATCATGTACGCTAGGGTTCAGGCCAAGGTTGCTAAACAGTTATTAGACATGTTAATTAAACAAACATTTGTTTAACAAGAAATAAATGCCTACAAACTTTACACACATTAGAATACATTGACATCTATCTTCAGTATGGCCTTAACATTTTGTAAAATGAATATATGTGCTGGTCTGGTCAGCAGCAAGTTGGTTTTGGGAATGTCTACAGGGTTCAACGCTAAGGTTTTTTTTCACTTGCCCGGTCGGGCAAGTTGGTCAGAGATCTACTTGCCTGAAGTCAGTTTTTACTTGCCCTATAAAAATTGTTTAATTTAAGCGGCTATCAATTAACAAAGACTGCAGTTATTTTTATGTTATGTAATCTTTATTCA
>NC_065516.1:11052459-11240071 GCF_006386435.1 Epinephelus moara
GGGCTGTGGGCAGGACATTGTTACACAGCTGTGCCTGTGACTTCAGGCAGAGAGACCGCTGCATCAGAGCCGAAGAGCACGTTTTAAAATACATTTATTTTATCAATTAGTTATTAACTTTTACTATTTTTAGCAACTTGCCCGATCGGGCAAGTGAGTTGTTAGTTTACATGCCTGACCATGAGTTTTACTTGCCCCGGGCAATCGGGCAATCCTTATTGTTGAGCCCTGGTCTAATATACGAGTAAAATAATCGAGTGCTCGCAGTTTGCTTGTTTGTTGCTCCACAGATGCTTGAGAAGCCTGTTTCATAATAAATGCCTGTATCACAATATAGGCCTACCCCTTTTTAAACTGCTTAAAATGAATGGAAATGGTGTAAAATATTATGGACAAGTTAAGGAAAGGTTTTGAAAATTCATTGTTCAAAATATGTGGGAACCCTGTCAATATAGTAGCTGTTCTGGAGCTTTCAATCACATTGCACAATCTTAACAACTAATGGTGTTTGCCTAGTTGTTAAGGAAGTGAACATGTTCAGTTTTCCAATTATTTCCCTCAGCATTTTAAGGGCTTCTCATTCATGCTGGCTTAAAAGTAGACTTTAAATTCATGTAAGCATTTTCTGAGCTGCCACTGCCAAAAGCTATTGCCTGGTGAACAAGGCAACCAAAACTACACTGTTATGGTTAAGGTTAAAGGTGAATTGTGTAAGATTTAAGGGGATTTGGTGGCGTCAAGTGGTGAATTGCAGATTGCAACCAACTAAAACTTCTCCTGGCTAGAATTCCTTTAGTGTTCTTTGTTCAGGAGGTTTTAATCAGGAGCTGAAATATCTATAGAGGTCTCTTCCTCTCCAAAACAGACCAGGTGATTTAAACAGATAAAAATGCTCATTTAAAGCAGTTTCATGTTACAAATCAGTGTGTCTTCCACGCTGTTCGGTTCATCAGAGATGGGCCGCTAGCCCAGCACCTGTTAATGTATGCTCACCTTTTTCTCCGATAACTTAATATCCAGATGTTCAGGAGGTTTATACAGACAGCTGAATTATCCACAGATGTCTCTTCCCCTCCAAAACAAATGGACCCAGTGCTTCAAACCAGTAAAAACACTGAATAAAGCAGTTTCATGTTACAAACCAGTGTAACTCCAATGCTGCTTGTTGCAGATGGGCTTCTAACTACGGTGGCCAGACCAAAAAAAGAAAAACGCAAATGGCCCTATCTGGAGCCAGTGTTTGGTCTGTCCATCTGTGCTACTGTAGAAACATGGCAGTGCAAAATGGCAATCTCCATAAACTAGGACCCGCTGGCTATACCTGCCAATATAGCACTCTAAATTTTACAAATCGGACCTTTTTTAAATGAAACTAATTTGACTGTTGGTAGAAGACAGGATGGTCATTTCCTGGTAGGGTCAGTCTCTTGGCTCGGCTGAGCTCACTTGTTCTTTCTAATGATATCTGTATATCCAGATAGTCAGACCAAGATGAGCTTTATTGCAATTCCCACTGCTCCTTAAAATCACATTTCATATTTATGTAATACCCAATGTAATGTATACTTTTATGACCTCAACAGGCAGAAGGATTACATTTCATGACCTTTACTCCTTGACGTAAAACATTTCTTAACTGTCCTAATTGTTTACTCACTACAAACTTGAATTCTCACCAGATATTCTGTATAAAGCTCATTACAGTCTCCTTGTCTTGAAGCAAATCAGAGTAGACAAACAGCTACTAAACCTGAGAATGACGTCCACTGAAGCACTAATTATTTCCATGTCCTGCCTCTATGAGTCCTCCTGCATACGTGCTCTGTATGCCTTTGCATGTTAGTGTCTGTGTAATGGAAATTCATAGACACTGTCAGTGATGTGCTCATCAGGGAAAGGAGAGGTCACTCATCTGCAGAGAAAACAACTATGTGTGTGTTGTCTGTGAAAACAGACAAGTGAGTTGTTTTTAAATGTGCGCGTGTTGGTATTATTACATGTGAAACGTCTGTGTTACATCAGGTTCATAATCCTGTTGCAAATAACGTCTGAAAACAAACATGCTCACCAGTGTGGAAACTGCCGCAAGTTTAAACACACAAACATAACCCATCACTGGAGATGAGTTGGTTTTTAATCCTTCTCACATTTTGTTACAACAAAATATGAATAATTTTCTTTTTTCTTCTTTGATCAGAATGAAAGTGAAGCAACAATTCATGAAGCATTTTGTGAAACTACGATTTCAACAGTTACATTCTGAGATCTACATTCCTGCTATGAAAGCCTTAGTGGTGTCTGGGTAGAGCACACATTGTTCATACATTCCAACTCATCTGACCTAAGAAGTCTAGGTTGGTGAGACTGAGAGCCACATTTCTTTGTGGTAGATCATTTTTATTTTTAACCTCCTTTTCTTATTCATGTGCCCGTGAACACTCAACCATCAGTGCTTGCAACTAATGTATGACTTATGGCTTTAATATGCGCTCACAATGGGCCTCATTCACTAATATCTGCGCAGAAATGTTCTTACTCTCCGCAAAAAATAAGTACTTGCGCAAAATCACCGTCGGATTCATGACACGTGCGTACCGGCCAATTTTGTTCTCACCACCGTGCGTATGTTAGTAAATCAGAACCATTCTAAATTGACAGGCGCGTGTCCGCGATCTGCAATCAGCATACTACCACGCCCCCATTTCTCCATATAAGGAAACCGCTTGCCTAGAATTGATTCATGAATGAAGGAAGCGTTTACGCGAAGAGAAAAGTAGTAAATTTCACAGTTTGTTAGAAGCGATGGCGCTGGGTCTTACAGGAATGCCATGGGTCATTGCAAGATTGTGGAGGACACAGCATGCCAGGATTATCTTGCACACCTTCTCAGGGGTATAAAGTAGTTTGCCACCGGCCGTATCTGATCCAAACACATCCAACGGCCCTTAAGTACGCCAAAAGTACGCTCTACGGCGCGTGTGTGGGCATGTATGTTATTATAGCGCACCTCTTGAGGGGTTTCAGGGTTTGCGTATGGTGTCATCAGCCATGTTTTAAGGCCATAGGCCCGGTCACCCAAACAATATAACATTTTAACATTAACGGAATAGAGACTTACTGAAAATACTAACTTAAAACAACTGAAATAAAAGACCAGAACAAAAGATGCTCACCAACAAGCCATCCACTTCTCACAGCCCCTGCCTCCAAACGCATTCCCACTGTACTGTTTTGCAAAGTAAATGAGTCGTGGGTGCCTCCTGGCCAGCGGGCCACAGCCTTAAGGATATGGCAGTAGGCATTACAGATCATCTGCACGCTGATGGAGTGATAGTTTTTCTGTTCATATTATTGTTAATATTTTAATTGTCACAATGATGAGGGTGAACGTGTGTCAATTTCATGGTAATTTAATCAATTTGGCCAATATATTAGTAAATTAATGATTTAAAAAAATGTTAATTAAATCTCCTTTTCATGAATGTGGTTTTATAGACTCTGCATGTACTTAAAAGGTATGTGTTTGCATTTTTTAAGTCAGTTCGGCCTTCCTCATTTGTGCGTACGCATGGTCTGAGGCAGTTCTAAATTTGTTCGCAGAGTAAGAACAAATTCGGGTAAGAAAATATTGATGAATCCCGGATTTGTGCGTCAAACGATCGTACGCACAGTTTAAGCACAGATTTGTGCGTACGCACTGTTTGTGAATGAGGCCCAATGTTCTTTAGAAATTCAACTTTTCACACTTTGAAGGCCTTTACACACTGGCTATCTGATGAATAAATGACATGAAAATGTGAAATAGTTGCCTGTGGATATTCCGATCAAAACTACTTATGTAGGCAGCAATATGAATTTGCAACAGTTGAAACAGGTCTGTTGTCAGTTGATGCCTTTATTTCTGGTGTGAAAGCTTAGAAAAATTTACCTTGTTTCGCAAAGAAATTCTGTCGCTTTTTTGCGGCATTGTATTCAAACAGCAGTTCAAAAAATATATGGATGTGCAAATTGATTGCATGAAACAACAAAAAAAACCAACTGCGTTTAAAGAGAATAAAGAATAGATAAAGAACACTGTGATACACTGTGTAAATAATGTGTATGATATCTAAAGCAGTGGTTTTCAAACTTTTCTTGCCCAAGGCACACCAAAGTGCAAGCCAAAATCTCAAGGCTTATCTGTATTTCAGTAAACAATAGTCAAGTCAAGTTTATTTATATAGCACATTTCATACGACAAGCGTAAACTCAATGTGCTTTAAAAGGCAAAACCATAAATGCCAAGAACATACCATTTCATAAGCAATACATATATAAAACATATAAGATAAAACGTTAGAAGACAAAGCTTTTAATACAAACACTAGACCTGATTAAAAGCTTGTGAAAAAAGATATGTTTTTAGTTTGCTTTTAAAAGAAGATATTGTTGCAGCAGACCTGAGATCATGTGGTAAAGAATTCCAGAGAGTAGGTCCGTAATGACTGAAGGCACCTTGAGCTGATTTAGAATGAATTCTGGGTATAGTGAGGAAACCGTTACTCAATGATCTCAGAGGTCTTTCCGGTATATTCAGTGAGCATGTCAGAGATGTAGGGGGGTGCTAGGCCATTCATGGCTTTAAAAACAATAAGTAAAATTTTAAAATCAATTCTTTGTTTTATAGGAAGCCAGTTAAGAGAATCCAAAATAGGAGAGATGTGTTCATATCTTTTGGTTCTGGTTAGTACTCTGGCTGCCGTGTTCTGAATAAGTTGAAGTTTAGTTAGTGATTGCTTTGCTAGTGAATCAAAAAGTGCATTACAATAATCAAGCCGACTGGAAACAAATGCATGAACCAACTTTTCAGAATCTTAGAATGTAAGGAAGGATCTAACTTTAGAAATATTTCTAAGATGATAAAAAGCAGTTTTGGAGATATTACAGAAATATTTCTAAGATGATAAAAAGCAGTTTTGGAGATATTACAAATGTGTTTTTGAGAGTTAAGATCAGCATCAATAATTACACCTAAATTTTGTACATGCTCACAGGGTTTTACCAGTAGGGGAGACAACAGAGTGCTAATTTGGAGTCTAAGAGCCTTTGGACCTGTTAATAAAATCTCTGTCTTGTCCTCGTTTAGCTGTAGAAGGTTTCTCGCCATCCAATACCTGACATCAGTAATGCATTGGATGAGATCATTCACTGGTTGATGATGGTCGACAGAAACAGATATGTATAACTGGGTGTCGTCAGCATAGGAGTGATATGATATGTTGTGTTGTTGAATAATGGGCCCAAGTGGGAGCATATACAAATTGAACAGTGAAGGACCAAGCATGGATCCTTAAGGAACTCCATATGGAATGCTGACTTTGTTTGATTTAAAATCACCAACAGAAACAGAGAATGATCTATCAGAGAGATATGAAGCAAGCCAGTTGAGGACAGTGCCTTTAAAACCTAAACATTGTTCAAGATGCTGAAGAAGAATGACATGGTCAACCATGTCAAACCATGGCAGTAGTCACCATATACACTGAGGGGGACATGTCCCCCCCAGTGTTCACATATGCCCAAAATGCCCCCCCCCAATATACAACTGAAACTGAAAAACAACAACAACAAAAAACGTTATTGCTATTCTACGGCAGCCTTTTAGCTCAGGTTCTGCTGTTTAATTTGATGTGCAACATCACTATATTCTTCATGATCAGTGCATTGTTTCACACTGTGTTTGCAAAGTCGTTCTCAAAGTCTCAATTTGGGCAACCCAATAATAGAAGACGAGCACTCTTTCTTTGTCAAACTTCTTTGTCAAAATATGTTAAAATCACGCGTTTAACAGGGAATTATTCAAAATTTTCAAATTACATGTGTAATTGTTGATATACAACCTTTTCCAGAAGAACAATAGCTTCTAAAACATGTGTTATCACTCTTATAATGGCATAATACAAAAAAAAAAAAAAAAAAAGAGGTAGGTAGCTTTGGTGATACTGTCTACTGACAGTTTTTTTCTCTTTTCTTTCAGTGGTAGGTCGTCATTGCTGGTGCTTTCCGTTCATAGCTTTCTCCTTCTAAATGTTATCATCCTCACACTGGCTGCCAATCCGGGCTTTTGATGTGTTACACACTTAAAATTCCCATGTGCGAACTGCTACAAATAAGTTCCCTGTGAGGGTTTTTTAAAATTAAATTATATGAAATAACATTTTTTAGCTAGAGTTTGCGTTTTTATTGGGAAATGGGTGCGCACAACATACTGATACAGTCAAAAATTCATTCAGAACTTTTTGTATAGGCGAATTTGAATATTGCAGTAATAGGCCAATGGGTGGTTATCAAAAAAATCCCACTGCACACCTGGATTGGCATCATTTGAGAACCACTGATCTAAAGACTGATTACTTGTTCAGGGTGCAGCCTACCCTGCCTGTCGCCCAAAGTTAGCAGGGATAGGTTCAAACCTACTGCCAGCTTTACAGTATAGCATGACACTGCCCTTTTCAGTATATTATTAATATTCTACCTTTAGTGCTGAGGCAGAGATATTTTTTTCCCCTACAGACCATTGAACTTTTAATGGTTCTGCTTTTTGCTAGTTTATGGCTGTTTGACATTGAAGTGTAGCCTGTGTGTTGAAAAGGGCTCAGACTCTCCTCACTTTGGTACATGCTGTTTCAGTCCAGCTATCTTTAGAACTGTGAGCAAATCTTGTGTAATGCAGTGAATAGAAATAGTAGAAGTTTGTTTTGGAAAAAAATCATTTGGTCTTTATTAGAGCTGTATTTTGCTCTTTATGTACAGATATTGTGACACACTGAAGATTGTTTATCACAGAATGTCCTGTTGTAAACACCATATTTTGAGTTTCCACTGTGAATCTTAGTCCTAAAGGAAGTGATTAGATAAAAAAAAACTGATTTAATATTTCTAGACTGAGCAAAACTCTAGTCTCTCTATGCTGATGAACAGTCAGCTGCACTGATGAAAACCTCGACCCAGTGGTGACCTCCGTTAAAAAGAAACCTTTGTCAAACCTTGCTGCAATCAGACATCCACTTTTATTGCCTGCCAAAGTTTAAAACTGGAAAGTCCTTCACCTGCCCGTCTTTAGATGTCTGCAGACTCCATCAGGTTGGAGATCCTTCCTGAATGTTGAGTAAGTTTAATCATGATCTTACGTCACAGTCTTTACAATAACATACCTCCATATGTACTCAGGCATGTCCTTGAGGAGGGATGTGGAGATAACAGGGTGTAGGATAATGATGACAGTAAGCTGAATGGTGTTTCAAGATTCTGGACTGACAAAGAAGAAAGAGGCCATCAGTCAGGGTGAGAGAACAGAAGAGGCCTTTTTGTTTTTGGTAATTATCCAGTGTCATCATTGGGCAAACAGGTGTGTGTCACTGCATACGTGTGAGTGTGTGTGCTTAGGCAAGGATTTGTGGGGCAAATCCTTTGTAAATGACCTCTATCCAACCATGAGCTTGAATCTGTGTCCCCTAACAATATGATAATTTCTCAGATGTATGTGCTAATTTGTAGTGCTTTCAGCAAAAGTTTTTAGACAACTTTTGGTTTCTTTGAGTAGTCAAATCCAGCATCTCAATGGCATTTTGGTGATTACACCCTTTAAGATTTTACTAGGAATAAGCAGAAACTGAGACATCCCACAGAAATTCAGAAAATTGTCAGGAAAGTACCATCAGACTTGTAAATGCTTTCTCACAGACGTTTGGAAATTTTTGTTTCGGGTGGCAACTCTGGTAGTAGTTAGTCACAGAATTTGACCAATAAAGAAATGTTTGTATCCACCCTTGGTTAACATCATACCTTTCTACTTGGACAAGCAGTTGCTTTCTTGCCAACTGGTAAGTACCACTGCTAAATGCCTTCACAGCTATGAAAACCAACCACATACTGAGATCTAGTGATGATATCTGGGATGGACTTTGTGGATGACCTCAGCTGGCGTTGCTGTTGATAATCAGTCCTCTTTGGCATAAAGGGAACTCTGACCTCTGTATAAATCTTCAATGTTTGACTACAGTACCATTTAAATCAGGAACAAAACTGGCAAAACCTGTACAATTACATAAGAAAGGGAAAAGAAGGAGTGTCGCTTTAATTTTCTTTCCAGTCACAATCCAGCATCAACATCCTCCATCAAGTGTTCCATGAGGTAAAGGGTGTTGGTTAGTACTGCAGTGAGCTGAAACAGTCCTCTGCCAGCGCATTGATAGGTGCCCAGGAATGAAGTAGTTAGGTGCAGATGGTTGACCACTTCTGAATCCAAACCCCGTTCCTGTCTATTTCAATTTTACTTTCCTGCCTTTCCTTTTGTGTCCTCTCCAAAAAAGCCCATATGAACATTTTCTGATCTGGTGACCTATTTACAGGACAACAACCTAGATTGTTTAGTATTTTTTGATCCGGTGTCCCAATGGTTGAGGTTTAGCAAAGTTTAAGCGACTGCTTGGTTAAGGTTATTGTCATGGTTTCAAGAAACATTGACTCTGTTGGTGGGACATATTATGCAAACTGTGGTCTCTGTTGCCAAAGTCTGACACTTTGTATACCCAACTATCCACCCCAAACTCCTGCTGAAGAGGTTTTGTGGTTATATAATGTGGCATTACTTTCACCTTTGCTACTGAGAAAGAATAGTTATTATTCAAGGTGTTATAAGGTGAGGAAAAGTTAATTTAATTTTCTTTCAAGTCAGGCTGTCAGTTTTAACAGCCCAACACCGATTAACTGTTAACTAATAATTTGAAATACAAGAGGTGCTTTCCTTTAAGGCTTCCACTCCATTGACTCAATGAGCATGAGCACTGCATTTCAAAGCGCTATCCATTCAAAGGAGGTGAGACAGTCAGGTGGCCAGCTGCATTAGCATTTGAAAACGTGGTGCCCACTGTTCACTCTCTGGTCTTCATCAGTTTGCTAGCTGCTCTGCACTGTGCACCAATGGGACTGGGTGGGAGCTGGCTAGCAGGTTGATGTTTAGCGCTGGGAGCACCATCCTGACAGAAAAGTGTTGCTGTGGAAACATGGCCACCCTCCAGTCCGATACCCTCCAGTATCGGAAGTGAGTAAGCAGCTTCAATTTGAGCTGCAAAATCCCTTTAGCATTGTGAACTAATGCGGGATATACTTCTGCATCGAAGAGACGCTGTATCTACGGAGTAGGCTCTCCATCAACGTAGAGCCTACGCCAAACCCTGCGCCATAGCCCGAAGTGCACCTACCCAGAAATGTAACTACACATCGTGGGGATGCAGACCTCCTGTCTATTTTTGTAAGCTGAAATAATTTCCCCCAGTGGAAACTTAGCTTTTATTTACTTTAATTTCACAGATAAGAACCAATAAATTGTGAAGACAAGGCCCACAAAATAGCATTTTAAGTCTTGTGTGTGGTTTATCCTTTGGGGATTATACTTCATATAAGCAGAGGAAATCTCCGCTCGTTGCTAGGCTAGTTTATACAATGTAAAATGCCATAGACTTGTGCTAATAGCTTTAGCATGTTATATTTGTTGGGAAAACACGTTTAGTATAAGACAGTTGTTTTGTCGGTGAACCGTGAGTTGTAAGGGAGCCGGATTTTGTAGTGTGATCTTCGTTAAATGTTGCTGTTGTCCCTGGCTTCATATGATTAGAGGAAAAGTCTGCTAGCTGCTAGGCTAATTTATACAATGTAAAATACTTCAGGCTTGTGCTAAAAACATGAGCATGTTGTATTTGTGGGGAAAATGTGTCCCACAAAAGACAAATGCTTTGTCTGTGAATTCTGCTAGTTATAATGAAGCTGATTTGAGTACCAGTGTTTGAAATTATTGCTATTATGCCATGTTTAATGTGTGTTTTGGATGTGTTTTGAATCAACTAAACTTTACAGCACTTCACAGAAACCCTGCCGACAACTTGTGTTTAGGAGGTGTAACTGCAGAGTGACACAGACACACCAAGCACAAGTATACATGGTCACAACAACATAGGCTCTGCATATAGCTGACGCACAAGTGTAAATCTCACTTAAGTTAGCACCACTAGCTGTGCTGACGCTGCTAACCATGCTTACAGTGACAACATAGTTAGCAATGCTACAGGGGTTACTCACCAGGGTGACCAGAGGGTGGGCACAAAGTTTCAGAAGTTCCACTGTAAGGGGTCAGGACGACGTTATTAGTGGTAATTTCCAAATGAGTGGCGCTGCTAGCTAGCTCCAACTCCACCTGGGTGGTGTGCAGTGCAGAGCAGCCAAGGCTGGGTAACTAATGTAGCATAATTACATTGTTAGCTTTGTAATGTGGTACAGCATAGTGCTAGTACTATAACTTAACTGTAGAGTACTATCCTATAAATCAACTTGCGTAACCCGTCGATGATATTCGCACGTTTAACTGATTTGCCTAATCGTTTAAGTGTTAACATCCGAGGCTGGAGGTTATGTAGTACTGAAGGACATTGACTTCTATGCCATATGCTACAAAAACAAGTGAAGCAACAGCCAATTAGAGTTGTGTGCTTCCTACTGATTTTTCATAGACGATTGCTCTACCTGGCAAGTGCAAATTGGATGAGAAACAAATTTAAACAATCTCCAGAACTTCTGTGTGAAAGACTAATGAGAGAGGGAACAAAGCATGAGGATCAGTAGCAGTCAATGGTCTGAAGTCATTTTATTGAGACTTTATGTTTATTTTCAATTGATGCTATGTCTTTAGTACTTGCCAGCTCAGCGTTTTTATCTTATTGTCACTATCTAATATAAGAAAAGGGAAGTAGAATGAGCACCCTCTAAGCAACTTTAAGAAGTGAGGTGTCCTAATTTGGAGGGTAATGGCTACAAAAGACATTAAACATCCATCGTTGAAACTCTATAAGCAAGCCCCAGCTCCATTACGATCTAAATCTAATCTAAAAGATAACAGTTACATTGAACACATAACACTAAAACCCTCATGAATACTTTGAATACACTTTTACCCGGAGTCTGCTCCTTTCCTGGCTCATTCAATAACCCATACTTGCACCCAGCTTCATTTCACACATCACTGCATGGTGCTGAAGTCCAGTTCAGCATTTGGCTCAAACAAAGCAATGCTCAATGCATGCTTTCTGCAACATGAGAGAAAAGAACATATACGATTCAGTGAAAAAGCAGAGTGTTGGAATTTTGTGTTGAAATTCTGGCTTCCCATCTGGAAAGTGACTTTTGATTGATGCTCAAAAGTGTGATCCACCCTCGGCTCAGACGTCTGTCGTCAGTGATCTGAATGGAAATACTGGATGCAGCAATGGAGATTATTTATGATCCGGAGGGGCTTTGTCAGGGCAGCAAACATGAGGGGAAGAAGCCGGGTTGTCCTGAGTCAGATGTTAATACCAGACGTTTGGATGACACACCACCCAGCACTCACAGCAGACGAAGTTTCCTGAGGATAATTCCTCACCTTGACAACATTTGGCCTCTAAATTAATGCAAGAGTGATGTGCAGGAGACATTTGACAACCCAGATCCACCTGCAATGAACAGTTGTCTCCAATTGTCTGTCTTTTCTCCAAATCTTGTATACAAGGACAGCTCTTATCCCAAGATAACGCATTGTTGTAATCTCAGCACTCTAAGTAACTGATTCATCCTGTCTCCTTTTCAGATACATGTCTGCATGTTACTGAACACTTTGATGCAAAGCAGGAGCAACACAAACTCGAACACTGAGGGATTTTTCTAATCTAAAATATAAACTTTATAGCTCATTTCTTTTGATGCATCAGTTGAAATTATTGTTGTATCTTTACAGTATGAAAATGGGGAATTTTTGGGCGTTAGAACATGAACTCTCATTTAGTATAAACTCTTTGATTGCAGTGTGTATATAATCATAAATGATACAAATCCCAGCAGCCCAAACTTGTAAATGAGCATGTTTACATGTGCTGATGTAGAAATAAAATCAAAGCAGAGGGTGAGGTAGCGCTTTAGACATATGCAAGACATGTCATGTTTGTTTCATTTGTAAATGACTTTGTGCAGAAAGTAACATGAACAGAGAAATGCTGACTGTAATATAAACATACAGTTAGATTTAAATAGATTTGGTTTTCAACAAACTTCTTGACCCCGTTTCTCACTACTAGACCCAAGAAGGTGATGATGTGCAAAAATGTTTCAACAGTCTTTGCTTTATGAGAAAAAAAGGGGGGGGGGTATGTTGAACTTCTTGGCAGACAGATGACAGTATGTGAGAAAACCCAGTGAACATAGTCTCCTGTCCACAGAGTGAAATATGGCAGAGGCAGATTCATGGCTTTAGGCCTGACCACGTCTGTGTGTTTACCAGCCGTGTTTTCTTTAACATCAGTGGAATGAACGGACACTGGGGGGGCTGTAGGTGTCAGCCACACCTGGACATACACACTCATGAATATGTATGTATATACATGCATCCCTGGATTTACATAACACACAACGTGGTGTTGTATAATGCTGTTAATACTGTATGTCAGTATGATAATCAATCTCTCTGTGAGTAGGCTGTCATCTGGCAGCCATATTAGAGATTAGTTGGGACATTCATGAGATGCAGTGCCTGAGCTGTTCTCGCACGAACTGGTTATTTCACATAGAATCAAGTTTCATGTTTGGATAGCATTTATCTAGCAGAGCGAGCGTTAGTAGTAAGCAGTAGGATTCACATGAGTTGCTTTGATAAGTAAACCCTGTGACTATCCAGCAAGCCAAAACACACAGTTTGACATTTTTAATCAAACCATTAGTGAACTGACCTACAGTTACACAGTAATTCTTTTTTCTTTACCTGCTAGACTTGGGCGGTATCTATTTTTAATGTGTCTGGACAGGTGATAGCCATAGCCGGAGGCATTATGTTTTTCAGGTTGTCTGTCTGTCTGTACGTCCGTTCGTACATCTCATTCTCATGAGCATGATATCTCAAGAACGCCTTGAGGAAATTTCTTCAGATTTGGCACAAACGTCCCCTTGGATTCAACAATGAGCTGATTACATTTTGGTGGTCAAAGGTCAAGGTTTATGTGACCTTGCATTGGTCTTGTGAACACACACCTCATCCCTCTCTTCGCATCACTGGCTGAAGCCGTTAACAGCCACTAACAGCTGTTAGCGGTGCGGCGCTGGCCTGTGATTGCTTTACCTTTCACCTTCAGCATCTCTTTCCACCCAGGGAGAGGCTACCCCGATGTTGACCCTCGTTTTTTGAATTTGCTGGCCACGTTGCCTTTTTGATCCCCTTTTGTGCTCTCTTGGTGACGAGGATTCCGTCTCTCGTGATTCTGCATATGCATGATCCTGCATTATGCTCAAAGAGTGGGACTTTATTATGCTGCAGTAGTTGCCGGGGTAGTAGTGTAGTAGCCTCTTGCTCCTCTCCTTCGGCTTTTCAGTCACTCAGCGCTGACCTGGCTCTCAACGAAAACACCGAAGGCAGGGCTGTATGTCCCTTGCTGGCGGATGTATTCTCAAGATGGCGAAACGTTATGGAACCCCCCCAAATAACTTACCCGCTCAATGAACAAACAAATCAGAATTTCTCCTTTTACGAGAATAAGTCAGATTATTGGTGGAGGTGATAATACACCAAGGATAACATATTTATGAATGCAGACATCGATTTTTGCCAATAAACAACTGAAAATGTTACACAATGTCCCTTTAAGATTGGGCACAAATGTCCACTTGGACTGAAGAATAAACTGATTAGAATTTGGTAGTTGAAGGTCAAAGTTCACGGTGACCAAACCAAACATGTTTTGGCCATTAGTCAGGAATTCATACACTTTTTATACACAATTATGACAATTTTACACAAATGTCGTATAGGATAAAATGATGAAGTGATGGTGTTTTATATTGAAAAGGCCAAAGGTCAACTTCATCATAATGTTCATCAAAACACTTTTCTGGCCATTAGTTGTACTTTAGGAACAGAAGGGGAGACATTTGGTCAGATACCGAACTGATGACACTAATCTTGGGTGCCCACCAAGAAACTGTGCTGATTGAATAGATCTTCTGTGCTGTTGGTGGGACTAGGGTGTGAAGCATCCATGTTATCCCCACCACACATAGTCACCAGCTTTCTTGGCTCATCTTCCTGTTCCACCAGTAGAAGTGACACCTGATGGGGTGCCCTATAATACATCACTCAATACAGCATCTCCGTATCAGTTTAATAGAAAGAGGAGTGTTTGTATTTTTCATGGAATTGATCATACCTTCAGGGAATACCCTGTCATACCTGATACTGCTCAAGCCTCTTATTACCTGCATACCTTTTTATATTTACATTGATACATTTTTTACGATTATGTATCATATCTACTGGTGCACAGCAGATTTAAGCTTGTCCAAAGCCTCTATAGATGCCACACATCATTCAAGGCAGATGCTCCAAGTCCTGATGACAACAAGCTCATACATCAGGTCTGTGCTGATGTAGCCCAACAAATAGACAATCTATAAGCCATAAAGTCTCACAAAAAAACTTAGGCCTGTGTCTTCAGGAGTGACCTCTGATATGTGAAACATTGCTCCTGTGACATATTTAATTTCTACAACTTTAAATGATGGTAAAAAAACAAAAGTATTTTTAATGAAAAGTGAATTGTTGAGGATCGTGGGCGCCGGCAGAGCTGGAATGCACCTAATCCTCTGCTGCTCATTGAAACCAGCTGCTGCTCACCCACATAATCACCTGGACATCTGAGTTTGATCTCACAGATCATCAAAAAACAAAAGGTATGTCTCCTCTTGTCACTCGAAACCTCTGTATAGCATTATCTGTATCCCATGCTTGAGGCAAAACTCTTCCTAAATTTCTTCTTGAATTTTATCTGACATACTTCACTTGTATATTAGATTACATTCAGATGTTATTTAACTCTTACTCTAGTTTCATGTGCACAGTTGACCACTAGGGATAAATCCACTGAAAAATTACTTACATAAAATTACAGAATCTTCAGTTTTGAGCAGCTTACTGATGTAGTCCATGTCCTCAAAAACGTCATAACGTGCCTTTTAACTGTCCACATAAATACAGGTAGAGGAGGTGAAGAAAAGGACAGTGTGTTCCACTTTAGTTTTATCTCTGTGCAGAAAATGACCTTTTCAGCAATGATGTGGATGCTTTTTTGGATAAATCAGGCATTAAAATCTGCAGTATGAAGTTGGGGAAGAAACTGGGAACCAAAACTAGGCCTTAATGCCAGGTAGTATCTCAAACAGGGACACAAATGAGTCATAGAGGTAATGCAAGTGCGTCTGAAGACTCTAAAATGAGAGGAAAGACACTTAATAGTTTACAGACTAATCTTAATTTAAAAAAAAAATAGTCAGTGTAACCCACCTATGATTTCTTTCCCCATTACATTAGTATTTTGTGAGCTGCAGCACGAACTATAAATGGTACAATCTTCCTGTCTCAAAATGAAACACCCACCATGTTTAGGACGTCTTGTTTTTCCACCTTATTTTCCCCTCCTAGCTGCAGCTGCACAGCCAAGCGCAGAATGAATGAACAATATCTGGCTGCTGCTGCTACTGAATCCTGCCCCGACTGACGGTTCCATTACATTCAGGCTGCCTACATTTACTCTTTAAATTCCAAGCAAAGCACTAACACAGAATGACAATTTGACGTCATAATTACCACACAGACCGCAGCCCGGTCTCTGTCAAACATGCAATTGGTCCCATCATCACCCAGTCTTACATATAGCCAGTGAGCCTTGTGAGTTGTTGCAGAGTCGAGGACAGCCTGTTCAAAGGTCAAACTTTTGGCATTTACAGTTCCGTAGTTGGAGCCAAGAACACCTGTAAGGATGATTACACCTGGAGATTATAATTACATCCACACTGGTGCAGTAAATCTAAAGATAAATGGGATTTAAAATGCAACTTGACAACACTGGCATCTTTTCACTGCTTGGCATGCTCTCTGAACCGGCAGCTTAAACACCTGTAAGCGCAGCCATGTTCCTATAAAGCAACAAGAGCGGAAAGGAAACATTAAAGTGGAGCTGATGCATATTTTAAAGCCTGAATGTTTTGTGTTTTTGAGTGGGAGTTTGGATGTATTTTTACCCTGGAAAACACTTTTATTAGCAGACCAGAGGAACCCTGGCTTCTTACAATATTTCATAAAGTGGCAATCTTCCATAATCCCATAAGGGAGTCATCTTTTTGACTGAAGTGCTTTGAAGAACTTGAGCTACACATGGGAAGCCTAATTGGAGGGGTTTAATAGAGATGTAAATGAGCTATTTATTTGAGCTAGACTGGCACACTATGGAAAGACAGCACATTAACATAATCTTGTGAAAATAGATGTAGGGAAAACTGTGAAGCATAACTTGAAGGAAAATCCATAAACTCAAAAGTTTGATTTTCAAAGTAAAAGTATTTGCAGTGCATGTTTTCTGCCAAAGTGCAGCACATTTAATTTATTTGCCAGCGCATATGCGATTTGGAAACCTTTTTTTCTTAACTCATCGTAAATTAATATACAAGTCTATTTTACTTAAGTCTTTTGGCTGCTCAGAGTCTAAATCCATTTATTTAAAGCTCATCTTTCACTTTAAATAGCAGCTTGGCCTTGTAGCTCATATCCCTGCCAATCACTCTGAGATTGAATAGTGAAGCCTTTGCTTGTTTTCAGAAGCAGGGCTCCCCCTTTGTTAACACTGCGTTTGAATTTCAGCTTAAAAAACACCAGAAGCACTTGTTATTTTCTGTGTGACCTGGGACAAACATGACCACATACTGCAGCTCTGCCATCAATCCCACCCTCAGAGACCAAGTGTGACCTCTGAACCCACAGCACGCCCCCGGCTTTGTAAAGAAGCCTCATAACGCCGCGGACCCCAAATCCCAAACCCGCCGGCTGGGTCCGTGTCAGTCATGGGGAGCGTGTGAAGGGAGGGAAAGTTAAAAGCAAATAAGAAGAGGAGATGAGGGGCTGAAAACACAAAGAACTCACGTCATTTCTCACAAAGCTTCAAGATTGAAAAAGCTGCTGCACACATAGTTGAAAATGTAAGAAAAGTGAAAGTTACACAAAAAGATCATCACATAGAAACTACTACTACTAATAACTTTTAGGCTTGTCAGAAACGCCGGGAAAATGCGGGAATGTGAGGATTACAAAGTGTGGTGGTGACCAGCACGTGATGTTTCACAAGTCACCTGATAAGACTATTTCCATTATCCAGAGACCAGCTGTGAATTGATGAACATTATGGGTGTAAGCTTTGGTTCATTTTGCTTTTGACAGCCCCACACCCATTAACTGGTAACCAACCGATAATATTTAAAATACATTAAAATAACATGAGATACAAGAGGTGCCAGGGCTTGACATTAAAACCTGCCCAGGGCAAGTAAACTCTGTGTTTAGGCAAGTGGAATATCTCATACAGTTGTTTGATCAGCTTAGTGAAATTAAATATGATGTATGTAATGTTATCTGAAAATAAACTATGTACTGTATCAGTGAAGCTGACCTTTTCCAGCTGAGGTGTGTGTGTGTGTGTGTGTGTGTGAGTGTGTGAGAGAGAGTCTGTCTTTTCCATTTATGATGCTTTTGCTTGAGTGGGTTGACCAATCAGAGGCAGTGATCGGGACTTGTGGACTGATCAAGGCAACAAACCCCGGACTTTCACCCAGGAACCCACTGTTTGCTTCTTGTATGAATGATGTTATTTTCTGAACATGGCCATGTACTTTGGTTGACCTTCCAGCGTTGGCAGCGGCATCCTGGAGCGTCAACAATAGACACAGGAGGATACCTAGTGCATAATATGTAAACGTGAAAGGCCACTGACAAAGTGGCCTCATGTGTATGACTTGGGATTAGAACTTGTTGGTCTGTCTGTGGCTATTGGGCAAGCTCTCAAGCTCTTAAGCTGTTAGCAGTGTGTGTGTGTGTCTTCATGCAATGTAACCTATAGACCAAAATGTCTAACCAGTCAAAAATACTCTTGGTGGGTGACCAATTACCCATTACCTGTTGAAATCCCTAATGCACCTATAAACCCATTGAAACCAACTCTGCAAAGCATCCATGTGTTCATTCCTCTCACACAGCATTTATCACTGTTGTCTGACGGTTAATGGACATCTACAGTGGGTCAGAGGTGCTGTGAGGAATCCAGGCCTCAGATAAGAAATATTTAAAATATGAGCAGCAGAAGACACAGCTTATCTAAAGTGAAGAAAACTCTTCTCTTGGTTCCCCATTCCAGCTTTCTCACTCTGTCCTACATTTATCAAAGCTACCTGGCCCCTTCTGCTTTATTCTGAAAGACTTGGCCCTTATGTCCTGTTATCTGATCTCCTCTCTACTTCAGTTTAGGTTGCAAATCCAGGATTGAGATGTCAGATATCATCTAAGTATGGTTTTTGTTTGTGCCCCCGCTAAAAAACTTTCATTTCACAATCTATTATTTTTACTAAGAAATTTATTGAATTGAAGTCTTGGTGGGTTTGTCCTCCATGACATCTCTGGATGTCTTTCAGCAACACTGCAGTCTATTACAACCACAAACAGCTTAGGTTCATAACATGGAAATTCCCTAAAAAAATTGCCCCCTTTCAGCCAGGCACTGCTAGCAGATGTGTTTTCTTTTTGTTCGTTGGTGTGTTTTGATGTCAGCTGGGACAGCTCAGCCTGGTTTCTCACAACCGTCAGCTAAAGACCGATGACGATCTGCTGTCTCTCTGACTCATACCAGCAAGACCCCGGACTTGGACCCCTTTTTAATCTGTAGCCACCCACAGACTGAAATCAGTCGCTCTCACCCCCCTTCACTGTGTTAGTGTTTTCTTTGCATAGAAACGCTGGTCTGTTGCTCTTTGTCTCTGAGTCTCTCCTCACAAAGAGTGGGCTTTCCACATTGTTTACCACCAAATACACAGACTACTATGGAGATCTCAGAACACTCACCTAAAAGTCTTGAGTGTTGGCGTAGAGCAATCTTGGCAACCCACAACATTTTTTTTTTCATCTTGAGATTTTGCCAAAAACAAACATCCATTAAAGAAATGTGAGCTTTGCAAACATATTTACAAATTGATGATTCATCACTTTTTGTTTAAGCTGTCGTATGGAAACGTCCAGTTTATATACAACTAATTTGCGCTGGCAGCTCTGTTGTGATGGAAATGTAAATACTGCCTGTATTACATTTATTAGGTTTTGGCTACTAAAATACTTCAAGGGTTAGTTCAGGAAAAGATCAAATGCTAGAGAATGATGCCAGTGTTTGACAAGTGATTTCTCAGCAGCACAGACCAAAAACACTCCAGCAACCATCAAACATCTTGTTGAAATTGAAAGCACAGACTTCAAAGATTCTCAGACAACAGACAAATAAGGTGCTAGTTTTGCAGGCAATGTGCATCAAGTTTGTACATCGTCCCAAGTCCGTCTCCACCAACCAGCTGTGTTTTAAAGTTTGAACATAGCTGGAAACACAAACACTGACTCTTCTTATGTGTGAATTTCTTAGCTGAAAGCTTATTTTTACCAAAACAGACCTCTATCATCCACCCTGACTCAGAGACAGTGACTAATCTGGACACTTGTGAGGCGAAGTGAACACCTGCAGGTATTTCCAACACTTCCAACTAAACTAAACAGATTATTGTAAGAAGCACTTCATGCTGGTCTAACAGCCTCAAATGAGACTAAAGGTAAAAATGACAAATGAAATCCACTTCCAACACTCCAGTCCCTCATTTAAGAGGAGGAGGCCCTGAAAATGATTGCTATATGTTTCAACTATTTAGCAATTATCGGGTTTTGACCAGAAGAAAATGTGTTGGTGTTCGAAATATTTAAATCTCTCTGGTTTTAATGTCCAGTGAAATTAGTAATTCCCTCTGAGAATATGTAGGCCTAACACTGTAGGCAAACAAGCGTTTCTCTCTGTCCACACTGAATCAGTTAAATATTTTGTAATGTCATGTAAACAAACCAAAATCAGCTACGTGCTTGAGATCATACTGGGGGCGCAGCATAACCACTTAAAAGTCTTGAGCTGTCAGTGCAGAAGAAATACTTTTGAAATCGGTGCTATATGACCAGAGAAAACAGAGAAAAAGCACTGTGGCATTTGCTTTTGCCCAAAAGGTAGAATACCTTCATCTACCAGAGTACACCTTTGGGCAGCGGACCCATAAACGCTCCCACTGGTAGGTGACATAATGCGAACTCTTCTGTTTGACACTATGGCGGCCGGCTGGTAACAAACAATCTTGTATTACAGTTAAACACTGAGCTAAAACATGTTTCTAAAAACATTTGAGGCAAAAAACAGGCAACGCAGTAACATAATCTTGGTTTATATTTGTTCAACACTGCTTAGTTTTACAGTTTTTTCAGCCTGTTTCACTATGCAGGAAGAAGTACAGTGCCCACTTCCAGTTCACAAACTCTTGCTATTACAGCTAAACAGGGCACTAAAATGTTTCTAAAGAACATTTTAGGTGAGAAATAGGCAATTCAGTAACATAATCTTGGTTTAGATTTGATCAGTACTGCCTGCTTGTACTGTTTGATTTAAGTTTGGTCTGAGTTTGAGAAAGAGAGAGGGGCAGGTCTGTCTCTTGATTTACTTCTACACAGTGTCAGTGGTGGTGACGTGGGTGGCGGAAAATACGGAAATGCAAAGTACAGCCTGTAGTTGGAGCAACATTTCCGAGAGCCAGCAAAGTTCAGGAGTTTCGCTGGGAGGGGAGCAGGGAGATCCAGACTGTGGTTAGATGGAGGGAAGTTACACTGTTATGATATAAAGCTGGTTGAAAATCAGTGCATTCTAAAAAGATAGCTGAGTACTTGCTGTCTTCCCATGTTTGTACTTTTTAAACAGAAAACACATGGTTATAAGACATCTGTACAGCTTAAAATAACTCTTCAGTTGTCATACCTTGAAAGGTCATTTTGGCTTTTAATGATAATAACTAAGTAATACCATGATACCAAGAAACCGCAATTTTTTCTGAGATGGTTATCGTACTGTGAAAATCTCATACATTGCAACACTAGAAGAGATGCAGTATGTCTCTGAGTTTTTGTGATAAGGGATGTGATTCTAGTTGAATGACTGAAACCTCAGCCCAACAAACATAACTTTATTTTAACAAACAAATATAGTTCTTGAGAAATCAGACTTCTTTTACCACTTTGGCACCCCCAATCGATAGTGAAGGTCAGTTATTTCAATACTTAGAAATCCTATAATGGATAGAAAAGAAGCTCTGTCCCCCATGTCTGTCAAGGTGGATGGCAAACTTTTTCCTTTATATTCTGACTCAATATTTAAGCTAAGTAAATGAGAGACTGTAAGACAAATGTCTGACCTTGGATGACTTTGAATATGAACAAGACTCATTCGCTAAAGATTCGACAGACTTGCAACAGTTTCAGGAGGAACGTCGCATGACAACAGCTCTGGTCACTCAGTCTGCGTGAGGTAAGTGAAGTGAGGACGGCTTATCACCGATGCCGCCTCTCTAACAGCATCACTCACAGGCCGTAATGGCTCTTATCTGTCTGAGCTGTCAGAAACAAGGTCTGAACACATCTTTATCTGTCCTCCCCTCTACCACACTGGCTCCTGCAGCTAGACTGCTGGGTGTTTATGTTTGTCGTAGCCGGATTCCATTCTGCACTACCGCCTTGTACTCTTCAGTCCAGACATTGTGGCAGATGAATCACCGCTGGTATCATCACCAGAGTAGATGTGTAACTTCACCGCACTTTTGCACATGATTGTGTGTCACATATCAGAAAACGGTGGGCAATTTATGACTTTGGCTTAACATACCTGGATATTTTCTGGCCAGTAAAATATGCTAGGTCAGCCTGTTCTTTTAGTTCATCAAAACACCACATTAACATTGTGGTGTTTAATTTCTAATTGACTGAGGCTCAGTTCCAGTACACCCCTTGACTCTATCACTTAGTCCTACCCCTTTCTTTTGTGCGTTCATGCCAAGGTGTAGGATGTCCCGAGTCTTGTTGGGATCAGATGGTAGGGCAAAGTGTGCCTCTGAGAAACCTCACACTCTAAACCAAATGTCATGATAATAAACACAAAAATTGATAAATGGTTATTTGACGGTATGTGTGTATCAGAAACAGGTAGATCCAACATTACTGTTAGTTTAAAAAACAGACACAGACATTAAAGTCTCTAATGTTACTAGCTAGGCAGCATGTTGTGTAGCTAAGCTAACCACAACAAAGCTTGTTTGCAGTCTTGCAGGGAAGATTTCAACCATTGTTGCTTGGAGTTCTGATCTGAGGACCAAAGGGGCCCTCGAAAAGATGTGTGCTAAAGCTGTCCATTGCCATTATTTCTGTTTATTTTCAAAGAAGCAGTTGAAAAGTGTACATTTTGTTAATCACAGGTTTACACCTTTTGCCGATGATGATGTTCTGTTTGTTGCATCAGATCATGACCACCACAAGCAGTTTGAGAGTGAAGATGTTTGGGTGAAAGTCAGCAGCTCCAGGCCTTTGTATGGGTTGTAAGCAAGTAGTTGATAAAGGGGTTCAACTACTTGGGTCTTCTAATGTGGTACAGGTTAAATGGAGTTTAAGATCAACAGGTGGATTGGTAAAGTCAGCCTGAACTGAACACTTTCTATGGTCCAACCCTCAGTTATGGTCATGAATCTTGGTAGTGACCAAAAGAATGAGATCACAGAGCAAGCCAAACTGTGATTATTCCACAGGGTGAAAGGGGTAGACTTTTAAGACAGCATTGGGAATTTGGATATTTAGAAGGAACTTTAGAAGGAGTTGAAGTAGTGCTACACTTGAGATATTTGGGCATCTGATCAGCCTCCCTGTGCACACATTCTGCAATGTAATTGGGAGACTCTGGGAAAGACCCCAAACTTGGCTTGGAATGCCTCAAGATCCTCCCCAAAGGAGGTGGAGGCATGGTTGGGTAAAGTTAAGCCTGGAATACCTTACTTATCATGTTGCCACCATAACTGGGACCCCAATAAGTAAGAGAAAATGGATGGATGAATAAAAATATTCTTAAACTTAACATTTTTATTCAAGATTTAAACTTTTAAAACAAATCTCTTAAGGGCACAATGAAGACCTGAACATAAGCTATACGGCTAATAGAAAAATGGCCAAGCAGAAGAGGGGCAAATACTGATTTTTTTGAAATACAGAAAATCCTATAATTCAATAATTCCATAAAATATGTCATTACGTCAGGGGTAGTCAGTTAACTCAATGATAGAAAATGGGGTTCTTAAGGGAAAATAACTGCTTTACTGCATTTTTGGAAAATAAAGTAGATTGGCATTTGGTTGTCATGATGCAAACACATTCCTGTTGTGATAAGGTGAGCGTTTGTTTTAGCTGTTTGAACATGTACTTTAATCCAGTGATAACTGCTGGTCTTTGATCGAAATACTTAAAAGAAAGTTTGGGACTTGATGCTGCGACTCCAGAGGCATCTTCTCCCACAGGTCAAGGCCACACGAGAAAAGTGCTTTAGAACTCAGAGAGAGTGAGAGAAACCACACCAGTGAGGAGGAGCAGGGGGAGCAGTGGGAGGAGGACTTAACTGGAGTGTGTTAATTTGTATTTGGAGTTGTGATGTCTGAGCAGAGGGCCGGATTAGAAAAGCGGTGGTCCGTAGAGAGACAGGAGGAGTCGGATTTCAGCTTTGCGAGGGCCCCTTGAGTCCGACTCACTGAAGCTGCCTTTGTTTGACTGGGACCAGAGAGAGAGAGAGAGAGAGAGAGAGAGAGAGAGAGAGAGGGAGGGAGAGAAGGAGGAGGGGGAGGAGGAGAGTGTGAGGCTTTTAGTTTGGAGTGAGTGTGAGAGAGAGAGGCAGAGTGGGCTCCATCTCTCTCTCTCTAACACATGAACAGCACAACTTTAGTTTAAGCTTACCATCACTGAAGATGACTGCACGGTAAATGAAAGGCACTGTGTTTTCAATGGAGAAGTTGTTTAAAGTCAACATTTAGTCAGTTTTCCAACTCTTTACTTGTGTCTTTATGCAGCATTCCTCCCTGGTTCTTTGGATTATTTCTACTAGTGCTCCGGTTCTGCTGTCGTCGCTCCTCTGCTCAGCTGTTGGACGGTATGTGCACTCTGACTGTCTCTTATTGCTGGATCATGTGTTTTTTTTTTCCTTCTGCTGTTGGTGAACTTTCTGCTGGCTCATGAGTTTTCATCTGCTGAATATGAATGAAGAAACTGTTGCACTCTGGTCCTGGAAACTGAACTTGCAACATTGAGACACAGGATGATATACCTTTTGAGAAAGATGCTTAAACAGCGAAATTACAACAAGACTGGCATGCTGTTACTGGGAGATCATATGAATGCTGAGTTTTGGGATATTAATGAATTGATGTTGAAGTGATGTTGAACTAGTAATGTAGCTTACAAAATATTCATAAAGGCAAGCAAAGTTCTCTGTTAACTCAATATTTAATAGCACAGAAACACATTTAAGTCCTTATGGTATGTTATTAATCCCACTTTTGCAAGTCATTTTGTCTCTTTACCCACATGGAGATGACAAATAAAG
The DNA here is from genome assembly GCF_006386435.1 of Epinephelus moara. Classification (NCBI taxonomy): domain Eukaryota; kingdom Metazoa; phylum Chordata; class Actinopteri; order Perciformes; family Serranidae; genus Epinephelus; species Epinephelus moara. The sequence goes on from NC_065516.1 coordinate 11,077,077, forward strand.
TGCCTATATAGCAAAAACCCTGGGAAAGTCTTGAGGAGTCTTGAGTGTGTGAATTAAGGCTGTATTTGCATTAAACCCCCCATTTGATAAGATCAGTTTATCCCATGGGATGCCTAATGTTGGGCTGGACGTCATCCAAAGTCACTGTATATAACACTGTTTACACTGGAAGTATAAGAGTGTGGCAAGTGAAACATGACGTCCCCCAAACTCTTTGGAAACTTTTAGGAGCCACTGCTTTTAGAGGACCTTGATGACATCAGAGCCCATGAGGGATATACCTGCTGGCTTCTGTGCTGTGTGATGGTTTCAATTATATCCTGACTGATGTGTTTCTCAGAGCCCCCGTGGAGTGCTTTGCTGTCTTTGCAGACTGTTTTCACAGCTTAAAACTAGATTTTCCCCATGATGAATGGATCAATCAGGACACTTCAACATGGTCCAAATTAGTGCCGAGAGAGCTGCAGAGTTTCTTTTCCATTGCAGTTGGAAACAGGCAAAACCTCACAACGTGCACACTGACAGGCAGTCTGTGCAATCAGTAGCACTGCATAATTAAGGTAGCGAGGATGATGTAATGCTACTGACTTTTAGAAATGTGTATTGGAAAGTGCTTGTCAGAGATGAAGGTCATTGTCAGTGATGTCTGAAAGCTTCATTTCATTAGTTTTCATCCTGGCCTTGAGACAGGCTAATATGCCATCACTGCTTTCGTCAGTGTGCTGGAATCCAGATTGGCATTTGCAGCTATGTGTGTACATGTGTGTGTGTTTGTGTGTGTGGATATCTTGACCTATGATTACCACAAGGGCCTCCATGTCACAAAAGCAGCATTGTCTGGGCCCACTCAAATAATTGTGGGGTCTCTTTAGCTAATGTGGCCCCACGGAGCTTAATTGTCTGACATTTTTGAATTAAACACCACTTTGGCTGCTGGTGACTCAAAAAGTTGCAATAAAATCCTGTCCCTAAGGATGAGATGAAGTGAAATACGATCATGTTTGAATGAGTTGACTCAAATGAGGCTGTTGAGTTGGATGTTTGCAGCACAGCAGATCTTGACAGTGGATGTGTGTGTGGGGGTGGGTGGAGCTCAGTTGATGTCTGACTAAAGAAAAGTTTTTTAAAGTGCGATTTCATGGTCCACTTTCCTCAACTGTAGATCCTTTAGAGGCTGGCTGAGCCAGAGGCTCCTCTGACAGGCTGTTTGTGCTTTAGCCATATTCATAATCCTCTGCCATAATTCACTTTTTCAAGAGAGGGGAATAAAGGAGTGTGTGTGTGCGCACACGCGTGCAGGCTCACTTGCCAGAGAGAGAGAGAGAGCACCAGGGACAAATATTTCCAGCTGTAAATATCCTTGAAAACAGAGCTGTCGCCGTGGCAACATTCACATTTCTGTGCACGACTGTTGAATCATAGCTGATATAATCCTTTTCCTTAGTGTGAAAAAGTGCATGCTGATTCTTTCAGAAGTGTCTGTTATGAGTGTGTAGTTATGTTTTCAGGTGGATGCAGCAGAACTGAGAGCTGACAGAACAAAAGCATTTCTATGAATGGAAGATGAGTGTCGTCTCACATTTTGTATTAGACAGGAAAAGAAAAGGACAAATCAGCAGTGGGTAATGGCTGTGCAGGCTCTGTTGTATATGTGAGTACCTTCACAGATGATGAATGGATTAATGGATTAAATTTGTTGTCTGATCAGAGGAGTGATGTAGCATGATTTTCATTAAAAGTTTCTGTATGTGACATTCAGATCATTAATACAGCAGCAAACAACTAGTTGCTATGTAAAGATAGTGGACTAATGGTGTCCAGAGAATGAAGTCATGTGTCCTCTGTGTGCGTCGTAATCTGATTTCTCTGTGGTTTGTTGTGATTAGCCAGTCTAGACATGTGTGCATGTTAGTGCATGTGTGTATCTCACTGGCTAGCTCATTGCTGCTGCTTTGCCCTGTGCTCATACAGTGGTTAGCAGCGGTACCGGGACAGTGACATCAGAGGTGTAGCTCCTGCCCTCCACCTCCCTCCTGGTTGATACTGCTCTGTCAGGACTTTTGCAGTAGTTTAGTGCTGTTTATGGAGTTAGCACTTTTAGCTGCTATCCACCTGCTCAGCCACCTCCATGATGAGAGTCTGAGTCCTGATATTTCATACACTCTGAATTTGCATAATGTCCCTTTTAATTGAGTTAATGTGCTGAAAATAGAATGAATGAGAAGCTGTGAATTGATGAATAAATGAATGAATAAATTACTGACCTTTCCAAATTAATTTGCAAATTAATGAGAGACAGAAAACACAGGGCTACATAGGTCAAATGTTTGAGTGATTGGACAAATTAACAAATGCATGAAGGTATCAGCAGATCCATGACCAAGGGAATGAATGAATGGCTAAGCAGATAAATACTTAAACTGACAAATAATGGAGTACATGAGTGAGTGAATGAATGCAAGAGAGAAAAATCCATATGCAGCATTCCTGCTGGGATGTTTCTATGTATCTACTGGCACCAGAAAGGCTCTTTAGGACTAAGTACATACAGTACATGTGTGCACAGTAATGAGCAGGTGAAATGTCTGTCTAGCTTGCATATGAGGTGTCTCAAGATTTAGGAACATACAATTTTATTGAATATAATAAAGTAAAAAGTCACTTGACATGCTGCTGTTTTGTGCTATGACCTATTTAAGTGCTGGAAGTTGTTTTTTACGTGACAACGCCTGAACGCAACACAACCTCAGCATGAGTGCCGTGCTACGCTGCTTGGAGTGCAGCGTGTTTGTCTGTGCGTAAACAGCAATCTGATGGTTATTTACACACTGTCCATAACAATAACTTTGTCAGCTGACAAACTGCACCGGGCTCGGGGTCAGGTTTGGTCAGGAAAATGCGGCCCGAGCCGCTCTAGCGTGCTCACCTGTGTGTGTGGCGGAACTCCGCCGTGCGCGATACAGAGAGCAGAGGAGAATTGTTAACGCGTGACCATGTAGAGACAGAAATGACACGATGACATAACACCATAAATAGTATATTGTTATGTTATTATATGAAGCGTCCGTCGCGCAAAATAATATCAATGGGGGCTGTGGGCAGGACATTGTTACACAGCTGTGCCTGTGACTTCAGGCAGAGAGACCGCTGCATCAGAGCAGAAGAGCACGTTTTAAAATACATTTATTTTATCAATTAGTTATTAACTTTTACTATTTTTAGCAACTTGCACGATCGGGCAAGTGAGTTGTTAGTTTACATGCCCGACCGTGAGTTTTACTTGCCCCAGGCAATCGGGCAATCCTTATTGTTGAGCCCTGCTTAATAAATGAGTAAGTAAATGGAGGAACAAATGTATGTTCTCATTGCAGTGAAATATCTTCAAAACAAGATGTTCAAATCTACATAAACAAGTAAACAAACCAACAAAAAAGCTGTAAAATGTTTATGGCCCACGTTGTGAAGGATCCAAGCACTTTCAGTGTAGCCTTTTGTTTTTCTATAGTCATGGTTTTCATTCTACAGAAGAATCATTAAAGCATACGCTACAGGTATTATCTGCTTTCAATCTTTACTAATAAGCAACATGTTTACAAACACTATACAATACCACATCTTTAGCCTGAAGTGCTGAAATGCAAATCATGCATGCATATACACATGTACACTTGCATACACTTGCGTATGCCTGTACACCACACCCACCAAACGGACACACAAACACATCTGCTGTACACATGGTAAGTATTCACAAATGATAATGTTTTTAATTATCTTGACGGAACAATGTGAATGCCCGGGACACAGTTAGCTATTAAGGATAATGAATATGATGATGTGGCTGATGATGTGAGTCTCGGAGAATTTAGTTATGATGATTACATCGGGGGCGATGATGAGGACAATGATGGCATGGACAAGGGCGACAATGAGGATGACCGAGATGATTATGATGTGAGGTCAGTGAAGTGTATGAAGGGTGTTGCTACAAACGGATTCTGATGAACTAAACATTTTCTACTTGGAACACATTTGATCTGCAGATGAAGCCGTTTTGAATCAGAAAATTTTACTCTTGAGTCACAGATGGGCTTCAAGTTCATTTGTAGAGTTTACCCCCAAAACAAAACAGAAACCAAGAGCTGACGTTCACTGTTTTATCTGACTTTGAAAGAAGACCAGACTTTGTTAAACTTTAAAGTCTGGACTCATTATTTCTTCTTTGTATCTGCTGTTTGTTCAGAGAAGGTCAACTGAGTTTGTTTGCTCTTATTGTACTCCCCCACCCCCAGTTCAAGTTTCTTAGTTTTTCTTGCTGTGGGGCTAAAGGTGGGATCGTAATCTTTTGGTGACTAACAACCTTTACATCACCGCTAGTCCTGAATCAGAAATTCAGTGCCAGTTTAGGTGACTATTTATGCAGACAGAATATGCTGTACTGGCATCGATACATATTACTCACAGACTTCCCCCGTCATACAGAACCAGCTGAAAAACGTTTCCTTAAACCCAAAAAACATAATATGAAGGACGAATAAAGGGAACCAGACTTTGGTCTTTATAGTGAAAACGAAGACTGACGGGGCATCTGTGTTGGTTTATGAGTGTAAGCATTTTACGCTAGCTGGTGAAATTGATCACAAAAGCCCTTGACTCACTCTTTTCTAGATCAAGAATAATCACTGCAGTAGTTAGCCATTTTCAACAATTCTTCAGTAACTTGGCACTGAATGACTTGATGCAGTTTAATGCCCATGGTTTCTTGATTGATTAAATGTGTGCAAACATCTGGGTTATTAGCAGTTCACAGCCATTTCCTACATTACATCCTTAATACAAAAGATTGACTGCAATTACATGCACAAAATGTTTTTTTCCATATTCCAGAAAAGAAAAATTCTTACTAAGCTGCTTACATGCCTAATGAAACTGAGTATTTCATTAATATTCCCTTTTATTTGCAGCCATGCATACTCCGATTAACATGCCCTAATGGCTCATTTATTCTCAACATTAGATACTTATACAGACACGGATTGAGCTTTCTGTGAGTGCTCTGCGTTCATTTCATCTGTATTTGTGCACACTTTCTGACCTCTTACAGATACAGACAAACCAGAGTTCCTCTGGAAATCATTGGGGCAGTGTAGCGTAGTTCAGACAAGATATAACTGTAGGCAGTGATGAGGAACATGTTATTTGTCACATCAAAATATAGGAAAGTGCAACAGTTTGAGCTGCTTGTGCCGTTTTTCTTAATGGCATTAAAATAGGATTTTTACGAAGTTTTCCACCAATGGCGGACAAGTTCATCAGTGTGAATACAGCCTCTCTTTTTCATTCCTTCAGTCACCTTTTTGAAAAGGTTGACATAGTGAAATTGTTGATAGCTACCTTTGGGCGTTCTTTTCCACCCCAGCCTTGCAAACTGTTGGCTAGTTGGTTTGTGTACTGTCACTACACAATATGTACTGTAAACCTGATTTGTTCAGGTCCTATCCCCTGACCATTGTGCTGTCCTGACCCTCAGCTATCAAGGTCTATATCAAGGTCAATGCCTAACCCAAACTATCTCTGCACATGTGTAGAACAAATTGGTTTCTGGTGTAGATCGGGCAGCTACAAAGCACAAAGCTGACAATAAACAGGCAAGATAATGGGGACAGACTAGTCTCACCTTTAAGCACCAGAAGGTCAAGGTCAAATTTATTTATATAGCACATTTAAAAACAACCAGACTTGACCAAAGTATTTCACAAGCATAAAAGAAAATAACAAAATACAGAAACACAGGGCAAACAAACAAAAACAATATGTAGAGTCAAGATGTCAAAGATGGAGGAAAGACCAGAGGTAGTAACAGCATCAAAACAACATTTGTATAAATGGGACAGCTGGCAGGACAGGAGCATGGGCAACACTGGTGTGTCATTTTGATGATGTTATATGTGTGTGACCCAACGTGGGAGCTTTGAAAAATAGCTAGTAGCAGTTAGCAGCACACTCAAAGAAGAAGAAGAAGAGTGGCAGAAAGTGTCCGCTATTGGTGAAAACAATGAGGTCTGGGAGCTCCTTACCCGCCGAGCAGATGACGTAATCAGTTTCCATATAAGAGGTGATAAATGATCGTTATTGCCATGTTATGCCATTGTTATTGTTTACAAAGTGCTGCTGATGCATATATTATATGTCACACCAGAGGCTGATGCAGATGTGTTACATGCCATGCCTGTCACGCCTCTTTTGTTTCCTTGATCCTGGCATGCTGTTTAAAATCACACATTAGAGTGGCAGGATGCTGTCGTTCTTTGGTTCTGTATAAAATGCAAAGGCAGCATAAGACAGGACTTTGTAGTGGTCCCATTTGTGCAGTCTCTGGTATCTTGGCGTTTACGTCTTTGATTTGAACAGAGGTGTTGGCGTGGCTGCTGCAGTAACTGTTCATTTCTGTTTCCAAATTCTGGAAACGATTAGGAACAGAAAGCTGGTTTCTAAGCGTGCTAGAGAAAGAGAGTTTTTCTTCTGTGTCCAAACAAAACATTGGGAGGAATTGGACGTATAAGTGTAGATGGCAGTTGTATAAAAATAGTGGGGGACCGTATAATACACCAGGGATGTAGAGACGGGCAGAAGCTATACCTACAGACTTAGCATCACACAAATATGCTGTTTATTTAATCTCTTAATCCAAAATCCACCATAAACCCACCTGACCCAGGTAGCATTTACACCTGTAGAATGGCCCCTTATTATAAATTGGTCAGCAGACGTAAGATGACAGAGTTTAAGGAAGTAATGCGTAAGTCCTTCCATTTGGTCCTGATTGTAACTTAACGAGGCCCTGCTTTGGCTTCAGTTTGATGTAGGTCATATGGACAGCAGCCCTGCTCAGAGGTAACAGGCAAGGTTTTGATTAAAAGTGTAATTTCAACTCGAGTACGGTAAGATTTTCAGCGCTGTCCAACAATGATTTCATGAATGAGCAAGAAAAACATGCACAGCACCGGAGACTTTTAAAGTCTGTGACGTTTTCCTATAAATTAATGTCCACTTTGTTTCAGTCCACCACATGATGTAACACACACGAGAGTCATTTTATATCCAGTTCAGGAAAGATTTTACTATGTTGTGCTTGAGAGGTATGATACCAGGCAGGTCTTTCCTGAGGAAAGATCACAACACTGAGCACCAAAGCTGTCACCAATTTAAAAACAACCACAAGAGCTCATGATGACTGCCCTGAATTCTCCACGAGGTAAAGTGGCCAGATGTTTCTTTGACCATGCTGATGTGTGTTTACACTCTGCATATCAAATCTGCAAGTGGGCTGCACGAGTAATGAGGCAATGATATAAGCGATGTTTACCTTTTGGACATTTGGCAGATGCTCACATGAGAAGTGATTAACTGTTGGATGCAAAACCAAAAGGAAATCTAATTTACACTAATTTTTGATTATCATGCCGCTGCTGTTATCTCGTGCATTGAGTGATCTTTTTGGCTTAAGGAAACATTTTGGCATGCTTATCAAAAGGAATCAAGATTTTTGGACTGTGGCGTTGGTAGGTCAGATATTTCCTTCTCCAAAATAAAGAACAGTCTCTCCAACTATTTCAACTCAAAGCCAGTGCTTAGCTCAGAAATATTTGTCCATTTTATCTGCCCTTACCAGAAACAAAAGCCCTATCATCTCTTGTCATCAAACAGTAAAAACTGAAAGGTTTAACAGAAAATACCCCAGGGGTTTGCATATGTATGAGTAGGAAACATTCAAAACCAGGATTCAGTGAAATATGTCAGATTTATGACTTTATCCTCTCTCAGTAAACTGTATTTATATTTGCTTGTTTGTTCTCGTGAGAGTGACACGAAGCCTTCTTGTGGCTGTTTACAGTTTAATGTGTCAGCAGTCATAAATTGACTAAAGATGCACTGAGGGTTGTGTGTGTTGCACATGTACAATATCTGCCTCCCAGATTATTCCTGTTTACTTTTACCAACTTGGCTCCTAAATAATTTTTTTTCTCTCATAATTGATGCAGTTCGTCGTTATTGTGACTTCCTCTCAGTGATGAGTTTTGTGGTAGTCTCGCGTGTCTCCACAGTGCTGTGTCAGTGCAAGAGAAAGGTGTGGAAGCAGACATTATAATTCTGCAATGGGGGGAAATTGTTTGGGGTTGTTTGTATCTCTTTAAACCAATCACAATTGTCTTGGGTAGCGCTAAGCCTGGGATGCAGCAGAATTACCTGGGGGAACTTGTTTTGGTGAAACTTGTTTAGCATGTAGGTTGTTAGCTCAGATGTTGTTATTGTTGTTTTATGCAGGTAAGGAGGTTTTGAAAATAGTAACACACACATATCCTAAGGGGGGGACAGAATGCCAGCCTAAATAGCAGGCTTATAGCCACAGTCTACATCCAGTGACTATTTCCGTAGATAGTGATTCGTCATGTGTCCTCAATTTACTTATTTATTTTCATTGTTTTTTAAGGAAGACATGATTACCTCATGAAAAAGTTTTAAAAGGAAACAGGAGACAGTGTAAACGCAGTAAAAGGATCACTGTCAAATTAATTTTAAAAGCATCTATGGATTCTGCTGACTGAACATTTTGGGGAAAGCTGCTCCACTGTCTCGGCAAATAATCTGCAACAAACCCTAAACCAAAAACATGTGTGTTATCCTGGAGGGTAAACAGGAATAGCTAAATTTGTCTTGGACATAACAAGTCACTATTTTGAGTCGTGGACACAGATAGTGTTGGATGAGATGGATGACTTTCTTCAAAGCATAAAAACCAGAGGACAAACGCAGGATGTGTTAGGTATGGGAGGCTAAATGTGTGACGCCAAATGTCACTTTGACCTCCGCCCTTTGTACTCTCATAGTTTATTACTGTGTGTCCTATTTTAGTAAAACCTTACATGTGGATTCATCATGACCTTTTAGAAAGATCAGCAAAGGAATCATAATAGTTTCTTTTTTTTATAAAAAGCAGTTTTATGGGAAATTGTGATGGTTTTTGGCTGTTAACAAACATATTTGAAAGATGGCATATCTTTTCTAAACCTTGTTAATTCTTCCTTATCTGAACATTAGTCATCACTCACTGAAATCAAAGCTTTGGCCATCAAAGAGCTTCACTCCAAATGTCCTGAAGGCTTTGTTTGATGTGGTCGACTGTTTTCATTCCTCGGCCTTCATTTTAATGTTGGAAAAAGCAGCACTTTGACTGTTTCTTGCTGTGCTTTGTTTTTTTCCATGTGAAGTTTTAATTCCAAAAGTGGAAGTGTATTTATGTTTTTGTATCCTTTAAGTCTTTTGTGTTTTGGCATTGCCTTTCAGGCAAACAATTCTGAAACACTGGGCTCCTGTGCATGGCTGCTTTAAAGAGACACTAAAGCCCCCAAAAAACCTTGCCTCAAGAATACATATTGTCCTCTTACCTGTAGTGCCATTTACCAATCTAGATTGTTTTGGTGTGAGTTGCCGAGTGTTGGAGATATCAGCCATAGAGATGTCTGCTTTCTCTCCAGTATAATGGAACTAGATGGCACTCAGCTTGTGGTGCTCAAAGTGCCAAAAAATACTTTTGAAAAACTCAACAGCAATGTCTCTTTCCAGAAAGCATGACCCGGTTACTCAAGATAATCCACAGTTGACAATCACCTTGTTGTGAACAGTTTCATGTAGGAACTATTTTCTGCCTACCAGACTACACCAGCCAACCATATCACTCCGCAGAAAGAAGCATGCATCTACTGCTAGCTCACCTAGCACCACTGAGCTAGATAACGTTACAGCACAACCGAGGAGGATACCATTAATGTTTACATCTGGCACTATCAGCAGTACAGGTGTCTTGTTCATGAGTAGATGCACCTTTCCTTATGTGCGGTGATACTTACAGTAGCTTGGTAAAAAGTTAATAGTTCCTGTATGAAACTGCTCACAACAAGGTCTGTTACAGAGTTAAGCCAAGGAGGATGACATGAATGTTGACATCTCCTACAGTCAAAAACATGATCCTCTTGTCATTAATGTATTAAGATAACTGGATACAGCATTGGTGGAGGGGCCCCATTCATTCCTATGAAAGTTGCTCCGAAAACAAAACCTGAAATCAAAATTGTTCTGTTTCCATGGTATGAAATTACATGGATGATTGGCACTGCTTCCAGATCACTGGGCACATAGAGCAAGTGCACTAGGATCGGTGGCTGACTCTCGGTTTGGCACTTTGTTAAATTGTATGGGGTATAATAATTAAATCTTGCTGCTTGTCTTTACTTTCAAAATGTTATCAGAAAATTTAGTTGAGTAGATCTAGATAGTAGAAGGTGTCATTTTGCAGGAGTTGTGACACTCCAAAAAATAAATCCACTGATTTACAGACGTCTCTTTCCTAATGTAAGTCAATGGGAAAAGGTCTTTATGGGCCTAATGGCATCATATGATAGAAAGAAACCAGCAGTATCACTGTTTGGCCACTACAAAAATTGGCTTCAAAGCCTGGCACATTTCTTGGAGGGCTGCCTCTTGTCCATTAGAACATGTATGCTTTCATGATACTGTGATACAGTTGGTGGGTGTAATTTTGTGAAAAGAAAATAGTTCCTACATGAAACTGCTCACAAGGTCTGTGGATTATCTTGATTAACTAAGTAATGATTTCTCGAAAGAGACATTGCTGCTGAGTTTTTCACATTTATTTTTTTGGCACTTTGAGCACCACAAGCCAAGTGCCATCTAGTTCCTTTATATTGGAGAGAAGGCAGACATCTCTATGGCCGATATTTCCAACACTCAGTAACTCACACCAAAACATTCTAGACTGATAAATATCACTACAGGTAAGAGGAAGAATATGTATTTTTGATTTTGGGTCGAACTGTCCCTTTAGAGATCCAACCCCAACCATATATCATGTGGTCAAGTGACCATGTACTTTCTTTCTGCAGATGCTGAGGGCCCATGTAGCATGGTGCCAATACAGAACCAAAACTCATCATACAAAAAACCTGAAGGTTCAACATGTCCTTCGAAGCAGTCATGATGACTCCCTCTTGTGATTGACTGATACTCCTTCAGTTTCTTGGGATAAAACCATGTTGTGCATCCACACATAGGTCAAAGGTCAAACACCCTTGCTGCTCAACAGTGGGTTTCCAACAGTGAGTTTACACAATAAAGCTTGAAGGAGCAGATCTAAACTAGAGGATGATGAGTTAGAAGTGGCTGGGAAAATAAAAGAGAAACACTCTATTCCCCAAACGCCCACTGATGAAGGCTCCTAACTGCCAGTTGCTGTGGCTGTTCACTGACCAATGATAGACTGTGGCTGTTGAAGGTTTGAGTGAGTGCAACTGTAGGTGTGACGCAGGATGAAAAGAAAATTTCTCTCTGTAGCTGAGTGTTGGAACATTACAGCACATAAACATGGTTACAGCTGTAAAGGGCAAGGTTGTGACTGAACCACAGTACGTCCTGTGTACAGTGAGGACATTATACTGAGTAAAAAATATGATATAACTTATGAGTCTTTTGCATACCTTGAGGAAATAGCGAGCTCATACAGTAGGCTGCCGTCAGACGGGATTAGAGGTGCATCAAAGCTGCAATTTACGATAATGTGGAGTGGTCTGAATTAACATGTTTATTTTTCTGGGAGCGGCCTGCTTCCTGGCCTTTGCGCCACAGGAGCCCGATGGGTGAAAAGATGGAATTTGTAACAGCCTGGAAAGTGTCTGTCAGGCCGGGAAGAGAGTTGAAACAAGCAGGTGTCTGTTCAGCTGCGTGGAGACCACAGAGAGAGAGGACATATCCTGTCGTACAGCAACGGAGCATCTGAGTGTCTAATGAGGTCATGGAGTGCAGAGCAGCTGTGTGTGGCTTCAAAACATGCATGCATGTAAGAAATGAGGATGTTAGTGTCCCTAATTTATGCCAGTCCTTTTAAAATTAGAATTTTGTATTGTTAATAATATAAAAAAAATACATGTGCTTGTTTATGGGCATGTATACAGATGTTTGTTGCGCATTTCGACTTGTGTGTTTGTGCTGCAGGAGGAGGGCTCCTCTAATGACAGAGCAGTCGTTGGTGGGAACAGATTTATGAAGGCTTTCTTTTTCCCTTTTACTCTGAAATCTCACCTTTACCCTCCCTCACTCACTGATCTCTGCTTGTTTGATCAGTCTAATGCTTTTAAACCAGGATGTTGGTGTTGTAGATAAGGATGTTTTTCTCCCTGTATGTAGGCTTATTGCTACTTGACTAAAGGTAACACTTTATTTGAACTTGGATATTACTTAGTGGAAGTTCAGCTAATCATTCCCAAATGGTGAGGGTGAACATCTCATTCCAAAACCAAGACCGTAGGTTTTAATGTGCTCCTACAGCCTCCACTTTCTGGTGCTGGGTGCTGCTGTAGGCGGCAACCAAACTTGCACTTTTCTAAATTGAGGTAATTACAGTAAAGCCTTGCAACAAGGTTCAGACAATATGAAATGAAATTCAAGGACTTCCAAGTACTTTTTCCATTTTTTTTTTCATTTTCAAGGACATCGCTCTAAGCAAAGAAGGAATTTTTCAACTTTTTTTTTGTCATTAACAAATAGCTGGTGTTATCAGTATGATCAATATATATCATACATTGTGAAGATGTAAGTTATGAGTTTTTCTGTCAGTCTTTTTTCATTTTTCATTGGCGTACCCCTGAAGAGAGAGGAAAACAACCTTGAGCTGGCTTTTTATCGTGATTTAAGTCATATTAAGTTTAGCCATACCAATATAGGCCTACTGGTTTGCAGGGGGGTTTAAAGGCCCTGACACCCCATGCTGAGGGTTGGCCGTTGTTTAAAATTGGGCTGTCGATGAATGTCTGTCGCCCTAGTCTTTGTGCTATGGCCCACACTGTAGGCCCTCGTTAGCCCTTGTTGGCCCCTGTCGCCCTTTTTTTGTCAGCCGATTCAGCATGTTAAAATGGAGTTGGAGACAGGGGAGCCCATTTGAGAATTAAATCCCTCTGATTGGCGGTTCAGCTCAGCGCACAAGAAGAGAAATAGAGGTGAGGAAAGTAAACAAAGAGCTAAAGTCAAAAGGGAGTGAGACCAAAACAAAATTGTTACATGAGGTAAGATTATTTTTTTATAGCCATTGAGCGCTTTAGCAGAAACATTTTGTGATGGTTTATGTTATTGTTCATTGACGCACCATAAATGTGCTTTGTTCCTCTAACGTTGGGTTATTTTGTCCGGCATGGACAGTTATTTCCTCTCATGCAGAAACAGAACATATGTGCTGGTTGGCTATTGGCTGTAGCCTTTGCGGTGTGTTCATGTGTAACATTTTGGCCAAGACCCAGGCTACATGAGGCGACGCAACAGTCAGCTTTCATTACCGCTAGTTCTTTGATGTCGGCTTGGTGTATCTGGGCCTTAAGAGTGGTGTGAAGTAGGGCTGCACGATATATTGTTTGAACATTGCCATCGCGATGCGCGCATGTGCGATAGTCACATCGCAGGACATGCGATGTGTTCTCTTTTTTTAGAACATGTAAACTTTTGTTTTGCTTCAGAAAAGCAGCTCTGAAGAGAGCTCCTTGCTCCGCTCCGTTCACCTGTCTGAGCACTAAACAGCCCCTCCCCCTCTCGTGCACATGCTGCAGTCACACACTGAAAATGAGCGACATGCAAGAGGGAGAAACGTTAAAGAAGGATTTATGCCTGGTACACACTACACGACTTTTCTGCCCGTTCTGAAAGTCACTATGTCACATTACACGATTGTGGAGTCAGAAAATCGTGCCGTGACTTGGCCGACAGACATGACAGACTACACGATGGTACACACCAATTATCCCCGGTCGTCTTTCACGACGTGTGTGATGTCATCGGGTTATTCTTGTCCTATTTTTATTACTTTTACTATCATTTCTGTCATTGTGTCTGTTCAGGAAGTGTTGAGTTTGAAATGGAGGCGCGATGCATTAACTTTATCACGGGAGTGGATAAAAAGTAAAAATAAGATAGAATAAAGATACAGAGGGATTAATAAATAACAGACCGTCTATAATGTAGTCTGTTTCAAATGAAGCTGGTAGCCTCCACAGTTGTGATGAGTAAAAGCCCCACCACTATTTTTCTAATTTTCTTACTTTAAGTCATCTGGTGAAAATTCTTGTATTTTTTAATATCACAATATATATTGCAAAAAAAAAAATTTAAATAGCAATGTCAGTTTTTTCCAATATCGTGCAGCCCTAGCATGAAAAGAAAAACTTTATGGGTTATTGGGTGGAGCATTGCCCATCCCATGTGTTGGCTCATCAAGATGCTTTATGTTCATATGTCTTAGGCGCAGCGTAAAAATGCCTAGGCGGTGCACCCGAGCTGGTAATAGCAGGGAAAACCCTGAAATGATTTCTGCAAGATTTTGCCTCACTGCAATAAATTGCTCCCATTGGGAGCAAATTTGGCAGTGGTGTCCACATTCGTTTGTCCTTTCAGGGCAGGGAAGCTTATCTCCGTGATAATATTTGATGTTGCTTATTAAACATAAAATCATTGGTTCCCTTTTAATAAAACTGGGTTAAAGTAATAAATCAGTGCTCACACTTCACAAACAGTCAAAGCTCAGCAGCGTCACTGGTATGTTGTCCCAACCTTGACCCCTCATGGCTCTAGTTTTGTCTCCTGTCTAGCTGATCAATGACTTCTGGTCATCAGCAAACAAAAAACCTACTTCAAAGAAATTCTTAAGTTTATACTTAGTTAAACAAAAGAAACTCAAACTTCATGTCTTTTGTTTATCTTTTTGTCTCATTTCCATAGTTGGAACATGTCTGCTCAGTCTGAAGACCACCTGTTTGATTCCTATTGGAATAACAAGGTGCTTGTATGATGTAAATTTCTCTGGTGAATTTCACTGTAACTCCTGAGAGATGGGCGCTTCTCTGTGGCAGCTTGAAGCATAATGCAGAAAATAACAATATCTCAAAAGAGTGACAGAGACATTCCCTCTGTAGTGACGGTCCTGATTGTCTCCCAGTGGGAGGTGGGATTAGTGGTGGTGTTGATGGTGGTTTTGTGGCTTGTGTGTGTGTGTGTGTGTGTGTGTGCGCGCTCAGCTGGTCTGCAGCTGCGTTGTTTTTGAGCACACTGTCGAGCCACTTCCTGAAAGTCCCACCACAAATCTAATTAATGGTTTGGTCTCGCTTGACCTTATTGTGTCACCACCGTTAGCAAGTAAACATCAACAAACATCTGCCTGTCACCTTTTGCCCCTCTGTCGTTTCTTTCTGTTCTAGTGATTGTTCTTCCTTCATGTTTCATTGCCTGATTTATCCTTCTTATTTTTCTCATGTTTTTCATTAATCATCCCTCCTCTCATCTTACCATTCTTTCTGTCTTTTCCGTTCTTATTTATTTGACATTTCACTTCTTTCCTTGTAACCTCCAGCAGCTGAGTGCTGTTTATTCTGCTGAGTGTTTATTTATCCCGGAAATTCATGCAGGAAATAATAAGCACGTGAAAATCACAAAGTCAGTTTCTCACCTCGGTTTGCGGTTTGCTCTTAGCTGCTGTTGGCCTCTCATTAGCACCACCAGTTATTGTGTTTGTGCATGAAGCAGACTCTTTCACTTGTACCACTCTTAAACCATAAGTATGTGGCACCTTACCATCAAAAGAAAAAAGCGCTTGGTGGTGGTTAATGTGCTTTTTCTTTATTAGATCACTCCATTACTGTTTTCCCTCCATTGCCCTTCCCTCACTGTCTAAATACCACTAAGACTACTAAATATAGAAAAGATAGGGAGAGAAAGAGAGAAGATATAACATCTTAGTCGACTGGAGTAGGGTTGTGGCTTCTAATTTGGAATTCACACCATTTGTAGCAGTGCTGATAGTTGTAATTTGCTGAATTTAGTTGTACCATTACTGCTGTTGTTGCAATAGACAGCTAATCACAGCAAATTGGGACTTGCTACAGGACATTGCTTACAAATTCAGATTTAACAGACCTTTGCAAGCTGCTAAAGCTGGATTCAGGAAGACTGCAAACACAAGCTCAAGTTTGTGTGGTCACAGAAATGAAGTCAGACATCTCGTGACTGGTTTCCTCACTTACTGGAGCTCTGAAGTGGTGAACTTGTAATAGATTAGATAGATTTGTTTCATATGGCACTGGTTGATATGTTTTGGAATACAAAATGGGTTTTCTTGGTATCTGGCATGATAAAGAAATGATGTGTCCTAAGCTGTTGAGGTCTATGTAATTATGCTTGTCGATGGTCTGCAATAAAAAACTCATGGAGATGGTCAAAACAGCTCATGAGGGTTTCCCAGAGGGATCCTAAATATCCATCTAAACTGCTTCAATGTTTATGAGAGAAGTGTTTTGGGTGTTTTTCATTTCTCTGCTCTTTTTCATTCTTGCCAAAGCTGCATTTCTGTTCAGCATAGTACAGTTCTGCCTTCGTTGAATCTGAAATAATTCATAATGAGCAAACATTAAAGCGCTCAGAGATCTGATTTTGATTATTCCTCTCTTCATAAATGTTGACTGTGATATGTATATGACTGTGTCCTCTTACTGCAAATTGCATCATCATCTCTATGCTAGTAGTAAAAATATATTGGCCCAATTTTTGTTGAGCCTTTATTTAACAAAGAAAAGCAATTTCACATTGGGTAGCTGCCCAATTTTAAAATGAGAGCCAGGTTTGTGTACTAAAGTTGACAAGCAGAACAGTACAGCTGTAATCAGCCACATTGATTACTTTAAAATTGGTTTATTTAACCTCAAAGCTTTGTGGCTTATTTGCGTGTGACTTATTGTTAAGTCAGGCAATGAAAAAGAAAGAGATTTCATCAGGTTGGCATCATTTTCTCAAACACTTGCTGATTGGGTGAGCAAAGCAAGTGTAACTCTTTGTAGCTATTGTGCCTGTTTCATGCATTGTCAGGAATCTTAACCCTTGAATGCATGAATTAAATCACAAAGTAATATTTTTTTTTATGTTTTAAACAAGTGAAATCCAGATTTTGATATTTTTTCTTGTACAATTTTTTTTTTTGCCTTTCTAGTTTTCTGATAATAAGAGGATATAACAGATATTCCTAAGAGTACTTGGTGCATCTCTTTTTCCCTCCACCTTTTTGAACCAATGATGCAATATCTCAAAATGACGAGGAAATGCAAAGATAATGATCATATGGAATTGTAGACGCTTTGGGGTTGGGTCATGGTACTACAACTTAAATTGGTCAAAATGGCTTCCAAATATCTGTCCATTATAATGGACACCATGCATGAGAGGGTAAAGTTAGAAAACAAATGTTTTCAAAAACATTTCTTCTGGAAACATGGTGGCACTAACCCTGCCTTTGGGGATGTACTTAAAATGAATACAACTACGTAGCTATACAAAGCATTTTCAAATGAAAAACAAAGGACAGTTATATATATATTTAATAAATAGTTAATTTGTGAAAACCATTGCTGGTCCATAACGATTGCAAGCATGACATTGGGCAACCAGTCTTAAGATTTAGCTGAAGACCTCTGAAAATCCTTGGAAATACTTGCTACATTAAGGTATTTGCAAAGGCTGTAGCAGCATTTGTAGGAACAATTTAGATTTCTAGTGGCTGAAACATTACCCTAGGTGAGAGTTTTTCTTCTTTCTCTTCTTCTTTTCAGTCCTTGGTTGAACAGTGCTGTCGTCGGTTCGTCCATCAAGCAGCACCAGTCATCCTAGTCCACTGCTCGGGCCCCTAAAGCTTTCAGCAGCGTCTTTTGACCAGAGGAGAAAGAAAAACAGATCCATTTTCCAAAAAGCTTTCAAATTGGAGAGTTCGTTCAACACCTATTAAGCCTCTGAACAAAGCCCTGATGTTTGTATTACACTTTACTAGAAATATCTGGTTGTCATGTGTGTAATTTGGTCAGGGTTTAAGATTAAGAAGGAACAAAACTAAGATTTACTGGGATCAAGAGATTAGTTATCCAGTTTGGGCCAGACAGGCATATTTTTTGTAGCATCAGACCACCCTGTGTAGCACTCAAACCTCCAAAGTTTTTAATAGCCTCTTCTATCAAAGTCTAGAGAAAAGCAGATCTGTTCTCCAACCTCCCATAGACATTAGAGGAAAGGTCAGTCGTTATTTGGTTGCTGCCCACCAAAAAAAGCCATTTCTATGCTGCTTCAGCAGCTTCTTTCCAATTCACCCTGAATCATGGCCACACTATCAAACAGTGGGATTTAGGAACTAGATCGGAATGACATAATCAGCTGAATTTTTCTGTTTATTTACCACAAGTGGTACTGGTAAGAAGCAATTTGCCTTCCCAAAAACAGCTACTTCCCTTGTGCTTCAGTGGCGTACTGCATTACCCATAAAGAGTGAATGAAACTTGGCAGTTTGAGGGAGCAGTAGGCAGTAGTTTTAATGGAAAATCATGGTGGTTAGAAGCATGTATCTGGCAAGCAGATCCTGAGATTAACTGCAGTGAAATGCTGGTAAATTTTGTCTGTGGTCTGTCTGGCAAACAGAGGTTTCTCTGATGGGGATATACAGTGGACTACAGGATTCTATTATGTTGTGTTTTTTAATCCATTACAGCTGTACAATTTCCGTTTTGGCTTCCTTGATTGTTATGATCCAAAAGTTTTATGCTCTGATTTCCTCGCATACATATCATGTGAAATGCCTCTTCCATCAATGTATGTGTGTAGTCCTGCCAAAATCTTGAACTTTTAGAATAAACTGGTACTGTATTGTGTTTTTATAGCTGTATGGTCTAGTTCTAAACTAGACTGAGAGAAAGAAACACCATTTTCCAAAGTTCCTGCTCACAATTCAAACTTCTAAATCAGCCTGCAGCTCTCAATAAAAAGTCTTGTCTCTTTACATTTGAACAATGCCCTGTGTATCACCTCATCAGCAAACTCTGCCAGCTTAGTCAAACCTGGCAACGTGGCCAAAGGGAAAAGATCCAATTTAATGTGATGCTGTGGTTGCCTGAGGAGGCTTCTGCCTAGTGCAGGCAACCCTGGATTTGATAACTCCCAATGGCAGCAGATACGAAACATGAACTCTGGCCCAATTTCCTCTCAGCAAATAAAGCCAACTGGGAATTCGCTTTGCTTTTGATGCATTATTGAGGATAACCTGACTGCGTACACTCGTGGCAAGAACAGTTTTGACACATTTTTATCTTTTTTTTTGATATTTTCCCTTTCCATCTTTTGGGTTAGCTGAACACAGCAGAGTAAGACTTGTAAGCTGATGTGTTTCAGATGAACTCAGCACCCGTGGAGTAGGGGAATCATTGTAGCGATTAAAGTCACCTTTTGTCAGCCTGAGCCACTGCGAGGAAGTAGTTTTCTCTTGTTGGTTGTGGGGAACCAGGAAGAAACCTCAGACGTTTGTCAGTTTTCCTTCAGGATTTTGTAGTTGGGCATTTTAAAATTAGAAACGCATTAACAAAACACAGGATTTGTGTAAAAAAAAACAACAGGATA
Organism: Epinephelus moara; assembly: GCF_006386435.1. Taxonomy (NCBI): domain Eukaryota; kingdom Metazoa; phylum Chordata; class Actinopteri; order Perciformes; family Serranidae; genus Epinephelus; species Epinephelus moara. The sequence goes on from NC_065516.1 coordinate 11,096,607, forward strand.
CTCAAAGAAAAGTGGAAATATAGAAAGTAAAAGATGCAAACACTTGTATGCAGACAAACTATCTTAACTCGCAGCCTGTATCATTAATTCTGAAATACTGTTGCTGTTAGCGTTATATTGGCCAAATGGTAATGTTGCATGTATATTTGCTGTTAACTCGGTACAAGGTTTCCTTTCATCATTCTTTTTCCTCATCTCACATCCAAAGACCTGTTTTTGATGGCAGCATTGTCATCCTGACAGCTCACCGCTGCCCCAATATGAAGTGCGCTGAGGGGCTTCAAGGCCTTCCAGTGAGGCTTCCAACAGATGATGCAATGTACATGTAATGGTCTGGAACAGGAAGAGGGGGACAGGCAGTATCATTATTATGACTATTATTACAGCCTTGGCTTGTCTCGTAACACTGGAGCCTTGAAGTGCAGGGTAACATGATGTTCATCAGGGTTACGACCGAGGGCTTCCCTGGTTTATGATGGGAAAGGATTGTGGTTTCAGAGACATGTTTCTTTCATGTTCGTCAGGAAACAGAAGTCGACCATAACTAAAAAAAAAGCTTTTTATAAAATATTATGAAGTACCAGACAAAATAATTGGATTTGTTAAACACAGTAATGTGTGGATGCAATTCAAGTGAAACCTAAAGACTGTAAACATAATGGACATAGCCACTATGATGTCACCCATTGGTTTGCAGACTCCTGTTTTGAAGCCTCGATTTTGGCAGTCGCCATCTTGGATTATTGGAGCCAGAAGTGACTGTATTTGGACAAGAGGGTGGAGATAACCTTAACACTAGCTGCAAGCTTGAAAGGCATAAAACCATTAAAACAAACTGTACTCACCATTAAAACTGAACATGCAACTCCTCAGAGGGTCTTTTAGTACAACCAAACTGTTAAGACTTTTTTAGGTGACCAAAATGTCACAATTGATTATCATGAATTGCTGTAAAGTTGGGCATTTTAACATTGAGATCTACAGAGATTGACTTGCTTTTGCCAGCTCCAAGTGGCCATCAGAGGTACTGCAGTTTTTGGCACTTTGGCACACTTCATTTTTCAGCACCTGAGGTTGCTGCTTGGCATAACCACACCTCGAGTGCAGATTACTCAAAAGTTAGAAAGTCACTTAGAAAGTGATCCCTCGAAGATGCCCAACCTCTAAGCATGATGAGATTTCAACATCTGTCCCCTTATACAGTGGAAACATCTTACAGTTATCACATCTGTCTGGGTCTAATTGATCATTAAGCGGATGATTATTATAACCTCCTTTATTTCTTATGCAGATTACCATCTAAATGACATTTGCATATTTATTACACAAATATTAAGTAATAAAACGGACAGCTTTGCTATTTACTGAATTTTATTGACTGTTTCAAACAGTACAGCTGTTTCATTACATGGGCATTATGTGACAGGGCATTATTGATCCACATTACAATGGCAGCTTGAATCACAGGTGTTTTACCCCTGCACATTCATTTTCCATCTCCTTCACTTGCAGTCATATGCTTTGAGGACATCATGTTCTTCATTGAGAGAAAATTACTTTCTTTTTCCCATCATGTTTTCAATGCCGATGTAGCAGTAACCTCAGTTAGCCAGCTGGAAGCAAACAGGATACTGTGAGGTTTTTTTTTGTTTGTTTTGTTTTTAAAGAATTACTGTAGTTTACTTTTTCTTTTTTTTTCTTTTTTTTTTTTTTACATATGTTGTCAGTAGCACTGTATGCAGACTACTATATTACCATAAGCGGATTATTTAAACAGCATTTGTAAATAAATGAGAAACAGATGCTGTATTACAATATCTGACTAGGAGAGAGTTCATATTTAGTACTTCTTTAAAATAAAATCTTTGTAAATTTCCACCATACATACTAAAACAGTCACTAAATTGACCCTTAGCTGAGGTCAGACTATGTAGATGAGTATGATTCTGATATAAACATGTTTATATTTCCATGCATTTCCTTTCCAAAGGTTTCCATAAAAAGATCTGTATAATCAGATAGAAGAAGGGTCTTGATTATATCTAACCGTTGAGGACATATGGCCGCTCATCCCAAACTATCTCAACAGGTGTTTTGGTTTTTCAACATTTGTTAGCAATTTGTATGCATTGTCAGTACAAGGCAGAGGGACTGGAACCAATTTAGATTGAAATTTGTATTTATATGCAGTACATCCAGTAAACTGTTTCATGAAGGAGTTTGGAAACAGTGTGATTAGGAGCAGAAATGCACCTGTGATTATTTAGAGCAAAGGCTAACGACAAAACAAACGAAACAAAGATGACAACTTCATCTTATAATATCTCCAAAATCAAAACACAAGCTGATGTCATGATGAATCAGATCAGAAAGCTGAACTCCATAGGCATATCCTGATTAACTTTTTTGTTTTTTTTGGGGGGGGGGGGGGGGGATACTTTGTGTGGAAAGGACAAGATCATGGTCATGCTGTCAGTTTATCTCCCGGATGGGGAAATGAACTCCAGGTCAGATGTTGAGGATCAAAGAGCCTGACAGGCTGCCAGCAGGTACTTGGTGAGGATTTTTATGGAGGTTAACAGTAAGGTGCAATCTCCTCTGTTATAGGCTGACTGTTAGCGAGGATAGAGGCCAGCTTCTAAATCTGGAAAGCTTTACACCCATACAAGAACTCACACACTTCTGCACACGTGCCTGCAGACGTACATCTGTAGAGCGACTGAACCAAGGTTGAGTCGTAACATTTGCTTCTGGATTAGGTTACCTGAACACTGGCGCTGTAAATCACACTGCTCATTTTGGAGCGCACTGAGACTATTCATTATTAGAGACAGAAAAATGAGATTGTTACTGTTTGTGTGTGTAGTTTCCAGGGGTAAAGCATAATGACTTCAATTCCAGTTTCATGATTCATTGTTTTGTGCACATGCAGCAGGTTTTAGGGTTGTGAAACTATCATTACAGTGTTTCCACTCAGGAGCAGCTTCACGTTCGGTTTGACTGATAGGTGGTGACATTGGCTACAGATATGAATAGAGTTTGGTCTTTGTCAAGGCTTCTGTTGCTTGTTATTCTAAAAACCTACCTGTTGTCCTTCAGCCTTTTCTGTTTCCATCAGTTTTAAAGCTCTGATAATGATTAGTCATTCATTGATTAGCACATGGAAAGTTAGTCATCAGACAGTGCGTCATTAGAACATAATTCACAACAATTTTTGATGACCAATGAATAATTTTAAGTCCTCTATTAAACATCTTTTAAAATGTTAACTGTTCTCTATCCAATATCATTGTAAACTCAATCACTTTGTTTGTTTGAACTGACAAAAACACAATAGAAGATGACACCTCAGGCTTTGGAAACTCACAGTGGGCATTTGGCATTATTTTCTGGCATTTTATTGGCAATAAAATGCACCAAACAATTGAGTTCAGACCCTGCTTAAGTAACTGATGCTGTAGCTTTGTGATCAGTACTTTTTCTATTGCACCTATACTTTGATAAAAAAGTGATCTGCTTATATTAAAGGGTCAGTTCACCCCAAAATCAGAACTAAATATTTTTCATCCTAACTGTAGTGCTATTTATCAGTCTAGATTGTTTTGGTGTGAGTTGCCAATTGTAGGAGATATTGGCCATAGAGATGTCTGCCCTCTCTCCAATATAATGGAACTAGATGGCACTTGGCTTTGTGGTGCTCAAAGCATCAAACAAATACATTTGAAAACCTCAAAAGCAATGTCTCTTTTAGAGCTGTTACATTCTGGTTGTTTGGTCGATGTGTTCTGACAAAATTCTCACTGGTTGGACGGTCGCTGGTGTTTCTTTTATAAGGCAGTCTGTCCACCAAAGCATTTATTTTACTAGCTGAAAACGGCAGTGGTTATTCAGCAGTTGTAGATGTCTTATGTGGTGGTTGTTCTTGTGGTACTGTGATTGGATGGCGGGTGACAGTGACAAGTGCAGCATTTTTTACCCAGAGTGAAATATTTTTCAACTCTTCTTTTTAATTGGAAAAATAGATCAACAATCACGGAAGACATTTGGTGTAAGCATAAAGTCTTTTTGGAGACTTTATTTTAAAGTCTCCAAAAACCACAGAGTTACCCTCTATAATGTCCAGTATGTCAGAATGTTCTTGTCCTGTTCAGCACAGTGTTAACTTTGACAGCTATTTTAGATTTTGTTGTAGTCTGGAGATGAAAATGCAAATTAATTTCATGTCACATTTTAGTCATTTTTATCCTTTATAGTTTGTCTAGTTTTAGTCGACAACAATTCTTAACATTTTAGCCAACTTTGGTGAAATAGATGCGCACATGCAGCTCAGCTGGATGCTCCCAGTGATACAGTGCACAGTTTATTTTGAGCTAATACAACAGTGGACATCACATTCATTTTTCACTTGAGACATTCCACTTGCCCAAACACAGAGTTCCCTTGCCTTGGGCAAGTGTTAAGCTCTGTGACAGGAAAACCACACCACACATGCAGCCCCCCCCATCAACCCAATCAGTAGAATTTCAATCAGCAGCCCTAGTCTCTTTCCAGAAATGAAGACGTGGTTACTCAAGATAATTCACAGTCCTTGTTATGAGCAGTTTCATATAGGAACTATTAACTCTCTTCCAAACTACACCAAATAGCTGTATCCGCATGCAGAAGAAAACATGCATCTACTGCTAATCCATGAGTAGATGCACGCTTCCTTCTGGGTGGTGATATAGTTGGGGGGTGTAATTCATTAGAAAGAAAATAGTTCCCATATGAAACTACCATTTTATTGGAGAGAAGGTAAACATCTCTACAGCTGATATCTCCAACACTCAGCAGCTGACATCAAAACAATCCAGACTGATAAATAGTGCGGTAAAGAAAGAGAAAAAATATGCATTTTTGATTTTGGGGTGAACTGTCCCTTTATTTAACCTGATGTTGGCTGACTACAATCATTGTCTTCAGCACTTGGGGCTGTTGGTGCTTTAGTCAAAGACATTTAAGTACAGTTTGCGTGTTGAAGGAGAAACAAGGTGAATCCTAGTGCTGACTTATTAGAAGTCACTGTACGGTCGTCAATCAGTACTCTATTGCTTTTCTTTATCATCTGTTTCTTTGCTGTACAACATCAAATAAAGAGGAGTCGGCATTCACAGGCGAGCCTCACTGGCTTCATTCCATATCTGCCACTCACTTTGAAATTTATATTCAACAGGATTTAGTGCCAAGCGTTAGAGCCAGTAATAACAAAATAATAGCTTTACTCCATTTGTTTCACATTTGCTGTAAAAATGTCAAACAGTTGAAGTGAAGCAAGGACCTCATAGGGTTGATTGTCTCCACAGTTTTTGATCAGTTTGGCCAACACCCATGGCAGTGCTTCAAAATCTGTCATCAAGCAAAACACAATGAAATATTTTCATTAAGAGGTTGAATTTGTGGAGATGCACAAGTCAAAGATGTTCTCTATGGAGTGTGAATATGACAGAGAAAATCATGTTTAAAGCTACTAGCCGTGACAGTAAAAACAGTGCTGATGTTTCCGTCATGTGGAGCAGCAGATGGACAGAGTCATCACAGGCTTTGGGGCTGCTAGGAGCTGGACCGTTACAGTGCACATTATAAGAAATTGCCCTGTTGGGACTTTGGCTGTTTGTCTGTGTTATTCTTCTGTGTTTGTTTTAAACCAAAACCCTCATTTGCTTCTCTTTGAATCAAACTTTTGATTGAATTTGAGACCAGAGCCAAATAAGAACATGCTGTGTAAGCAACGTCACTGTTAGTCATTCCTTCAATACCTGATTAAAATTTTACAAGGTGAATAAGAGTTGGCAGATCGAAGTGTTTACCCATTCAGAGTGTTTGTTATTGCATTTTATAAGGGTTGCCTGCCTCTGTCGGTGTGCTCTCAGTAATTACATTTTTCGATCTAGACTTAATGCTTTCTCTTTATCCTTCTCTTACTTTCACTTTCTTTCTTATTCTTTGTGTCAAATTCAGGCCCAGGTCAACACACAGTCTAAACCCTGCAGATTAGACCAATTCACATACTTTTCTCAGCTTGCCCAGACAACTAGAATTGAATACCACCCCATGTCCAAATCCTCCAACAAGAAAAATTCAGCCACTCTGTAAACAACTTATAAAATAAACGTCTGTCCACCTCCAAATGAGTCCTCATAAAAATGCTCAGCCTTTGTATTGGCCACACCACTTCAAGCACTTGGGAGACAAGAGGAATTTTAAGTTTGAATAACAAGCCAATGAGCTTGACCTGGTTTTGGCCTGACAAATGATGCTAACAGCTGCTGAGTGTTCTCAGTTCCTGGAGGACACTGGGGTCAAGGATTGGGGTCATTTCCTCCCCTGGGTGAACCTGGGCTGCATTTTGACCCAATTAAGCAACTAATTGAGCGATGCATTTGGAGACAGTTGGGACGAAAGAAGATTCCTTTTGTCTTCTACATCAGCATTTTGCTGACAGTGGAAATCTGCACCACTTTGGCAGCAGGTTTAGGTACTAGCGCTGAAGTTTTTTCACTGTATTTCTCAGGAGATCGCTTGGCAGTGAAGTAGCATAAAAGAAACAGTGCTACATCATAAAATAATTGGTATAAGATCCCCACGTGGGTAGTAGGTAACAGTTATTCCTTTATTTATTCCAATAAATTTCTGCCCATGGTTCCTGAAATGCAAGGCAGTTTTCTTCCTGGGTCCAAAACCTATTCTCCTGGAAGGACCTACCTGTGTTTACTACAGCCAATAAAAAGCATGTTGTAAATTAGCTATAGGCAGAATTACTTTGTTTGTATCAATCAGAAATACAAGTCTTGTGAAGTTTAATGGTAAAGCCCAGGATCCCACACACTAACTATTATAAATACAACTTTTTGTCATATCTGCTGAAACTGTCACTACATCCTGTCAGTAGTAAGCATGTAGTGGCCTTTGGTTTTTGCCTTGTCCTACAGCTTACTAATGGCCTTTGCAAGACTCAACTGTGGCTAAACAAAGACAACCAATCAGAGCCAAGCAGTCGCTAATGTAGAGTCAATCATATCAATCACTGCTTGAGAACTGCAAGCAAGTTTCAACAAATATCGCAAAAATTAATTAATAAATGATAGGTCGGAAAATGACCAAAATTCAACTGAAACTTGTCACAAGGGGCTCATAACCCAGCATTGAGCTTAAACTAAGCCATGTGGGTGGTAAGGCCCAGCTTAAAGCTGGCATTCTAGTTCATCTCAAATATGCTGGATGGGGTTGAGGTCATGGCTTTGTGCAGACCAGTCAAGGTCTTCCACACCAATCTGGGAAATCCCTTTCTTTATGGGCACGTGGACAGTGTCATGTTGAAACAGGACATGACAGATGTTCCTTTATTGAAAGTAAGAGGCCCAGTCCAAACCATGAAAAAATGGCTCCAGACCGCAGGTTTGTGGACAGGGTTGACATTATGCTTCCTACTCCACTGACCTGTACAGCTGGCTCTAACCATTCAGGCAGGTACTGTGGTGTTCTCTTGGCACCTGCCAAACCCAGAAGTGCCACAAACACTATCATTTACTTCACAAAACAAAAGGGTTTTTTCTACAGATGATGCATCTACATATTTGCAAGATAAAAGATGATCATCTTTTAGATGTTGTCAACATTTTTCATGACACACTGTCTTCCTTTGCCCCTGTCTGTATGACTAACCTTTTAGAAGTACCACTCACTAAAAGTGGCTGCTCTCTGGTCTATGAATAGAGCACATATATCTACTGAATAAACATTTTAAACTCAAAATAAGCACATTGAGCTCAGGTCATCCAGGTCATTCTCATCTGGGTCAGCCAGGCCAGTCAAGATTCTTTAAACAGTGACAGTCAACCGGCGCCGTGGAAGCGGCCACTTTAGAGTCAGTGAATGGACGGGACTGCAAGCGGATTGGCCGAGGGCCCGCTCTTAAAACTGTAGCGAACAACTCGCACTGCAGAGCCAAAGCAGATGGTATCACTCAGACCCCCCCACCCCTCCCTCTGTAGGAACAGTTTGGATAAGCTACAGGAGTATCTCCTATGTGATGAATACAAACATGCCAAACCTTTGCCTGACTGCAAAGCCGTGGCATTCATCACTGGAAAAGAAGGAAAGAGGATCTTATGGGATTTCTTTATGGCTTGAAGAGCTGATATGGATGAAGATGAAAAGGTCACAGGGTGATGTTCAGCTGCAGATGTTGATCCTTCAGTTGCACCTTAGCACATTTGCTGCGGTTGTGTTTTTTCTGTCTTTTTTTTTTTTCATTCCCCTGTCTCGGTCTCTTCTTTTTCACTGAAGCAGTCAGCATTTTTCCATTCCTTTCCCCCTCCTTTTTTTCTCTCTTCTGGCAACAGCCATGATGAACCACAGCCATGTCAAAAGGTCCCAGTTGTTTTGTTGATTAAGTGGGAAAGAAGCTTTAAACCTTCCTCTCTTTTGCTTCGTTGAATTGATGATTGACTGCTTCTGTCTCGCTCATCCACATTATCACCTGTCCTCACTCTCACTTTATTCTTTTCTCTCTTGCACCCTATCGTTCATTCATGACATTAATTTCAATTGAGAAATCACCAATTCATCTTCCCACCTTTTCCATGACAAAGTAAGAAAGATGCTTCTCACCTTCTCTCCAAGAGTTCTGTGTTGAAGGCTGGACATGGCGACGGCAAGCTGCCAAAAACAGGCGGTGTGGTTTTTTTTAGTCAGCTCATCATTCCTCTGACACTTTGGTCAGAGTGCAGTTTCTACAGCTGGTTAAACACAGCTTGGGGTAAGCCGAAACAACGTGCCGTTTACACAGAGCCCCATGACGTCTGACCCCTGTGGGCATCCGCTTTTATCACCAACCTGTAGCTGCTTTAATTAACTCGAAGGCTGGGTAAGGGAGGATTGCTTCCAAGATATTTTAAACACTATTAGGCATCGCTTTACATATATATTAACAGATCCAAATTGTAATGAGTGGTGCTGTTTCATTGCTGTGTCAAGTTTTTATATGCTCTAAAATTCAAAGGTTTTGTCACTTCTCGTTAGGTCTAAATATCTTGCCCTCATTTTGATGTTTTGTTTTTTTATTTCCTTAAAGGGACAGTTCACCCCAATATCAAAAATACATATTTTTTTCCCCCCAACACCTATAGTGTATAGGGCTGTAGACATGTCTGCCTTCTCTCGAATATAATGGAACTAGATGGCACTCGGCTTACAGTGCTTTAAGTGTACAAACTGTACAGCAATGTCTCTTTCCACAAACCATGACCCAGGTACTCAAAATAATCCACAGACCTTGTTGTGAGCACTTTCATACAGGAACTATTATCTTTTAACCAAGCTACTGTAAGTATCACCGCGCATAAGGAAAGGTGCATCCACTCATGGACAAGACACTTGTACTTCTGACAGTGTGGGATGTAAACATTAATGGTATCCTCCTCAGCTGAGCTGTAATATTAGCTAGTTTGGTGTTGCTACGTGAGCTAGCAGTAGATGCACTTATCCTTCTGTGCAGTGAAAGAAGAAAATAGTCATACATGAAACTGCTCACAACAAGGTCTGTTGATTTTGTTGAGTAACTGTGTCATGATTTCTGGAAAAAGACGTTTTGAAAAGAATTATTGAAAAGAAGGCAGACATCTCAAGGGCCGATAACCCCAACACTCTGCAACTCACACCAAACAATCAACTAAATAGCACTACAGGTAAGTGATTTCGGGGTGGACATCCCCTTTTAGAATCTTCAGAAGTAACACTACAATGAACTCAGTGTCAGGAGGAAGACTGTTAAGGGTGTAAAACTGGATGTTCTAGAAAGCCCAGATTCTGTTGTATTTGGTCCTCTTGTGTCATTTATAATACTGTGAAGAATTTCTGCACCAGCCTCACTCTCTTAGTTGCATACCTTTTTTGTGTATTTGAGGTTTCCTTGAGTAAGCAAACTCTAAATTTGGCATGACGACTTTTTGGGAATGTTGGATCCCCCGTAGCTGTTTTTGGCTTCTCCAATCAGACCGGAATGTTTTTTAACTGAACTGAGGGGACTTTAAATGTCATTCGCATTATCTGTAATTTGAAAGTGGAATAAGTACATTAGGAGGCATAATTAATGCACAGGCCCAGGAGAGCTACATGTATAGTGATACAGATGTTTATCTCAACTGGTATAGCTAAGCTTTGAAAAACGCAGTTTTCTATAAGGGTTTCTTGTGTTTTTAAATGGCAAAAACATGCACCTCCAAAACTGCATGTAACTCTGATATTGTGCTGAAAAGTGACCTGAGGGGATTTAAGTGAAAAATTAAGAAAAAACAAAGCAAATATTCCCCTTTACAAAGGTGATACTGTTCTCTTGCCGACACTGCCAAGTTGGTGCCTCATATTAAGATTGAAGATAAGAATTCTGAAGGAGCAGGGAGCTGGCGGCAGTCGGTGTGTGTGTGTGTGTGTGTGTGTGTGTGTGTGTGTGTGTTTCGAGTGAGACAGACAGGAGTAATACTTGGCTCCACTGACCCAACTGACTAAACTATTTGGCCTTTGGCTCTCTGCAGCCTTGGACCTGCCAGCATGTACGGGCACACAGAAAAAGACCCTTATCAGTGACCCCAGTCCTGTGCAGTGTTGGCTTATATGGGCACACTCCAGAGCTTTGAATCACTGGTCCAGACACACACCAAAACAACTTTAAATCTTCAGGGGAAGCTTGAATTCCTGTATTGCTGAGCCAAATAGATTCCTGTACTCAGTGTTAACCTGTGTTTTTGCCCAGTTTGAGTGTAACACAACATAGGAGGAATATGAAAGGAACAGCAGGTGGGATATAAAGTTAGTCAAGAGTTATTTGTAATATAAAATGCCCACTTGGCATCAAAGACATTCTGAACAGTCAGCCCACTCATGTTTAGAAGTAAAATATTTTTAAAAGTTAATCATTATGGACATAAATCACGACAGTACAAGTTTAATCTGTCCTGACCTGCAATGACCCCCATCCTCATGGATGCTTCACTTGCACTGTTGTCATTAGGAAGTCATTATATGCTCCTTGTCCACGGTCTGTTGGAGTCACACTGAGACCTTTGACCCCTGACAGCACTGCAGTCATGAAACCCCAGTGGTAGCGTCAGCCTGTCTTTCCTGGCAGACTTCTGCTGTTTTTTCCAAGACATACTCAGAGCTGAGATATTTGTGGTGACTAATATTATGCCTATTTTGGGGGCACAAAATAACAGGATTAACACTTTAGATCCTATATTAGACTTTAAGTTTCTCATCTTAATTATAAGTGTGCTGAAGTGTACATACATCATTTGATTTCCTGTCAACTATAAACTGTTTCTTTACGCACAATCTGCAAGCCATTTTTCTTCCACAGTGGAGAGAGTTGATCAAAGAGCTGATTTCCATCAAAAGTCAATGAATTTTATTAACAGCTTTCCATTGCATACATTATCGTCCATTAAATGGACAGTAGTCTGTAAGACCACCGGCTAAGAAAAAGCTGGTCTGGCTCACTGAGAGACAGTCAACCTTACTCCCCAAGATGGATGTTGGATGAAACACAAGAATGCGCTCCGCTTACCGCTCAGCCCCTCTTACCCCGGTCCAGACCTCACTTTACCTGACATACATAAGGCTCCCGTTGTGTGTGAAATGTGTGCAGTACAGTGTGAGAGAGCTATAGAAAGATAGACTTTTTTTTTTTTTTTTTAAAGCTGCATAAGGCAAGATTTTTATGTAGTAAACAAACTGTTGCAGCTAATAACTTGTGTGCTCTTAAGTTGGCCACATAAACTAAAATTTTGGAAAAGAGCTTGGTGGCTGGCAGAAAATCCTCCAGCATTCAAATTAGGAAAAATTGAGTCTTAAAAGGAAATACAAAGCCTTTTGTCCTGAGGAAGCTGGATGCTTCACATGATGGATGAACCTGTATATCAAATCCCTCCAAACACCCAGATGAAGATGACAAACCCAACTTGGTGACTGATGATTCCTTAATCCTGCTGAAGTGCAGCAGTAAAGCTCTCTTGTTTCAGCTACGAGATCACTTACCAGTGAGAATTGCTGTCACAAAATTCGTACTGCATCTGCACTGCTGTAATCCTGACAATAGCTCCATGAGAACAGCCACTGTAGTCACTATAGTTATTGACTTTTGTCTGCTGGAACTTTACTGGTGTATCCAATAAAGTAGTGCAAGAAACATGCAGATAAAAATGGGTCTGTGGTGATGCTTTATCTGTATGTTGATTTTTATTAATTTTTGCCCCTAAGGTGAGTTTAGCATTAGTGGCAGGGTTTCTGTTTTTATTTATTTATTTATTTATTTCAACCTGGACCCTATTTTCCCATGTTTTTATGTCTAAATGACAAGTGGGAACATTTTTTTTAAAATTGGTTCCAGTGCTAAGCAGATCGCTACAGGCTGCAATGTAACACTGCGGAGCATGTTTGTACCATCAATTTACGTCCACTAAAATCATTTGTTTTTGCTACTGACATGCTCAGATTGTTATTCAATGTGTCTGACAACATTGTGGAAAGGATCCCAGTGAGGTCTCTTCTCTGAGTTGGAGGTGCCTATAATACCTCAGAGAAGGCGTGCTGGAGCCATCATGACCAGATGCCTGAACTTCTTTAATTGGGTCCTTTCCTTTATCGTATTTACTTGTTGATAGGGCTGTACCCAAATATTCGGATATTCGAATATTCGTTTCTATGGGTAGGTATTCGTTATGAAAATTTGGTATTTGATATTCGTTTTTTGTATTTACTTTTTTTTTTATTATTATTATTATTTTTTTTTTTACATATTTTTTTGGTGCTAAATGTAGTCTTTTTGTTGTTGGTAAATGTAGGTTATCAATAAAAATCAAAACTTTTAAATTCCATTGTTAAAAATGTGAAAATATAGTATTGCCTACCAACTGAGCTTGTGTGCACGGCACGCTTGAGCACATCTGTCTGAGGCTGTGGATCAATGCCAAGTTTTACCACTTTATCACTATTCCCTCTAACTTGTGGCTGTTTTTTCATTATCTTTTGAATTTAATATGAATTATGGAACCGTTTTTGTCAACGTTTGTTTCCCCCGTTTTGTACAATAAATTATTGTTTAAAGTTTCAACAAGTTTCTTTTGGAGTGCGTGACACACGTGTGTTTTGAAAACGACCGCGGACTGTCACCTGCGCATCAGTACCTTCGGATGCCATGACAGTAATAGCCTAATGATTATAAGAATAATGTCAAAATATCATTTACAGACCGATTTAACAGACGATCACTGCTGCCTGACCTGCAGGTCCATTGGCGGGTCCCGCGGGTTACGGGTTGACCCGCGCATCCCTACTCAGCTCAGTCTATAAATGCTGTACACAACAGTAGGCTATAGACATTATATTCTATTCAGGCCGGCAGAACCAGCAGCGCATCGGCTCTACAGTGCACGGCACTGCTGATTAACCATTTTATTGCAGTGTCTGCCAGCAACCAATTACTTGCCGAGGTTTCCTACAACTTGTTTCAACGGTTCTGATTTAATCAGAAGACAAATTAAACAGGATGACTAGCAAATGTGAAAATCAAAAGAAAGCATAGAATAATGTACTGAAGGAGACTGTTGTGCCATAACATTTTTTTGTGGTTTGAGAGCAAAGATCTGGTCACTGCTGTGCAAAACTCCGCAATACAATTAGCTGGTCACTGCTGTGCAAAACTCCGCAATACAATTAGGTCCGAAAAACCCCCGGAGGAGTGCACCCCCCCCCGCCGCCACCTGCCTGCCATGAACGAATATTTGAATATTTGTTATAAATTCTGCCGAAGGTCCGAATGTTAAAAAATATATTTGTTATAAATTCTGCCGAAGGTCCGAATGTTAAAAAATGGCATTCGGGACAGCCCTACTTGTTACCACTATCACATTCTTTGATTCACTACCAAGAACTCATTAGGGTTTGGATCATAGATGGACTAGCAATTTGAGAGCTTCATCTTCAGGAACAGGTTCTCTCCACAGCGACTACAGTAAAACAGGTGCATCACTGCTGATGCTGCACCTGTTGTGGTCACTAATAAGATCTTGAGCTTCTGAATCTCCTTCACTTTTGGCGCCAACTTTCTCCCAACCTGCAATTGGCCACTTCATCCAGTCCATGTTGGAGGTCACAGCCCAATAAAGCCAACAAAACTACATCATTAAAAAGTAAAGTTGAGGTCACCAAACTGGACAGTTCTCAACTGCGCCTACAGTTCTGTCCATGAAAATCACAAACCACATCATTGACGAGGCCCATTATCTGTGCAATAACTCATCCCATCTCCTCACATCTGGGAGTCTCACTTGGTGGTTTCAATACTGCAGCTGGCATTAATAAGAATGAGACAGTGCGCACTACCTCATTTTGCTGTGGTGGGTACAGCGAGTCATTTCTTGGAGCAGAAATTGGCAAATTGAAGCTGAATAAGATTCACTTGTTCGACAAAAACACGAAGAGGTGTGTCTGTTTGGACCACAAATTGCAATGTGGTGTTCCCACTTAATTTCAAGACAGCGTCTGACAAATTGCAAGTGAAATGATTTCTTAAGAGTAGGTAGAAGTCAGTCGTTTTCAGGGGATTGATTTTCAAGGGAGGGGCTGTCTCTGCCAGCATACCACATGCATAGGCTAGCATAGTGTTGTCATTCTAATCATACATATGCTATTATTGCTGTAAAAACCTGATTAGTCGAAGAAGCATTGTTGTCAGTCTCTAAATGATTTCCTGAATGTGTTTTGGAGATACTAACCACAGAGATTTGTATTACAGTCTGTGACCAAAGCCTCTTACCATCAGTTCTACATCCAGCTTATCATTTCCTGCCTGCAGGATCATGTATTATTTATACTGGTTTGGCTACTGTGGAATTTCCCTGAAAATGTTTAATGTTTGGGATTCGTTTCCTTTTACCCGACAAGGTAATTGCATTTTTTTTTAATTTGTTTTTTTTTTTCTTTTCAGACCCTGGGAACTAATAGCTCATGCCTGGATAATTAGACCTCTAGCACAGTGCTGAAGTTGCCCTTTTTGTCACTGGGGATCAGATATCTGTACTGGGGTTAACTGGGGACATGGGTAGAGTTTTGGTTGAGTCAGTCTTGGCTCTCAGATTTTGTAGAGCAGCACTACTGAGCCAAGAGCATAATATGTGATGGAAAGCTGATTGGTTATGAAATCCTGCAGATAGAATTTGGATGTGATTGGTGGTGGTGTTGTTGGTAACGGCAAATGATTGCAGACAGGGTTTTTTTTTCTTCTCCAGACAGTAACGATTGCACATTTCTGTGGTTCGTTTTCTCAGCAGCTGCATCAGGACTACTTTCTTTATACAACCACCCATTAAGAATGAATGCAGAGCGCATCTACTCAGCATCAACTGATACATTCAGCATGCAGCAACAAAACAGGTTCTTGTGAGACTTATTTTTAAACAAAATTCTGTTATTTCAAAAGTTCCCAAATGTGACCTCATGAAGTTTGAGCAGGAAATACCCCGAAACTCCCTCATGGCCTGTTTGTTGGAGACTGATTGGCTCCTCAAATTAGCTCTGCATGCTTTTTTAACTGCCCTGATAAGCAAGGTCTATCAGAGTCTGTTGGTGGCTTTGAAAGAGAGGAGAGGTAGAGTGACATTTAACCACATATAAATTAAAATACCTGTGGAAGTGTGCTTGGCTGTGTTCCAGCAGTGAGGATGGCGAGATTTGAAACAGCTTATTCAGATTCCCGTAAACCATCTGGTTCATCTCACAAGCAGTTGAAATTGAAATCGCAGTAAAAGCTGTTTCCATTTTATGGGATAATCAGCTGTACCGTGTTGCGTTGATGTCCTGTTGCAAGGCTATTAGAGCATGAAGTCATGTTGGCTTTATAGTGGAATATGTCATTTGACTTTATGAGGGCTGCTGGAGCCAACTGTTTGCACTCAACCGTGTCACAGAAACAAACATTAAAATTGTATTTTTTTAGAATATCTGTTATGATCTTGTGTAGAAACTCAACTCTTTAATGAGTGTTTTTAAGAAGTCACTACAAACTCGATCAAAGGAATCTACTGTCTCTTTGCATAAAGTGAGCTTCCCGGCATTCTGACTGTCTGTGGATTTAACCAAACGGAGAACAAGCCTCCTTTATACTCCTGCTTTACATTAAAGCTGCACCAGGTAACTTCCCACTTTGGAAACCCCACATTGCAGCTCCACATATCTATTTGCATTTCCTAGTATATGAAGGACTCCATTGTGACTGTGCTTCCTAAGGATTAAATAGGTGTATCTAGGCTGGATTTTCATTCATCTTTGCAGCCTTAACCTGTCTTTTAGGCTTAAAGTTACACCTTAATTACAGAAAATATATTAGTTGTATCTAGCAAAGCAAATAGTTTTGGTTTTGAGATACCAAATTAGAGAAAAAGTAAAAAGTAGTTCCAAAAACAAACATTTGCTGTGAGTTCTGTTGATGTATTCAGGACTAGGCCTGTAATGTTAACTGCTTTTGTTGGATGATATATTGTCCCAGAAATAATTATGATAAATGATAATATTGCCATTTTGAGACCATTTTATGACTGATATAATGATGATTGCATGATAATGCCTGCTTTTAAAGAGCAATGAATTTTAAATTTCTAACAATACTCAGACATTGGAATTGGAATTAAAAAAAAAAAACCAATTTAAAAAAGTAAGACCTGTTATTACAAGAAATTATAAAAATATAGCAACTTATTGGAGTCAGTGATGCCTCAGTTACGAACAGACAACCTTAGCAAGGCTCCAGGACCACCACAGTTACCATTATGATCCAGCTGGTGTGCTGCAGTCGGCTCACGGAGATGAAGGGCCTGGGAGCCGGATGGTTGGCTGGTCTATTTACAGAGTGGAGGATGGAGTTGTTAAAGGGTAAAACTACAAACAAACAGGGGTTGGCAAGTCAACAGCTATCAGAACTGTACATCTTCCACTTCAAAAGTGCAGCTGCAGGCCACCGGCAAGCTACACTGTCTCTTATTTGAAGTGTTGTTTTATTTTTCTTAGGAGTTACGCAAGTAGGCATGGGTGGAGAGAAAATAAAGGGAGAATTGCTGCGCCCATAGTGATCGGAAAACCCTGCTGTTTATTCTGGCATCAGGTTGGCTAAAATGTGGTGACATTCTTACATAAACAAACACACATGTAGATACAATGGGCAATATTGAGGTGAGCCAAATGATCAAGGTCATGTCCATTTATAATACAATAAGTCGAGAACGTATATATTGTGACAGGCCTATTCAGCACATAGACTGTAAAAAATAATGGAGGTAGCTACAGTGACAGCGCAATGGAGGGGCGAGGGGTTGATCTGACTGAAGAGACAAGGGCACTAACAGCAGATAGCCTGTCACTCAAAGTGGCCCGCCCTTAATTATGGGTAACTTCAAATCTTAATAAAATGTAAATGGGTGTGTTTAAAAAAAGCTGTCATGAAGGGGGAAATTAGCTACAAAGATCAAAATCGATTTTTTGTATCAGTTTATTTTTGCTGTAAAGTTGTGCATTTCAATATGGGGGTCTATGGGGATTGACTCGCTTCTGAAGCCAGCCTCAAGTGGCCATTAGAGGAACTGCAGTTTATGGCACTTCCATGTTGGCTTCATTTTTCAGCCCTCAAGGTTGTCACAAATAAAACTCCATTCATTTCTATTGGGTGTGGTAGAAAGAGATATATGACAAATATAACAAAAAACAAAGCTATCTGCATGACTGCTGCTGGAAAGAGGCGAGAAAATCATTTTGTTTTTGATGTGGATGGACCCACCCTTTTAACAGTAGGATGGATTTTCCCATACAAATCATTCTCAGCGCATCTTTGCAGTATTTGTCTCTGTGTGTTGCTCATATGGTTCAGTTTCTGCAATAAGGTGCTTGCAACACCATGCAATCTGATTCTCCCACTGGGATCAATAAATGGGTGCATAATGAATCACAAACTGTCTGTTTTAGATCAAACTTTTCTGAGAAGCTCCATCAAATTGAGCAAATCTGGTAGCTTGCTGACTTGGAGACATTCTTCATGTGTTAGATTGTCTCTCAATGTACACAGGCCTCAGACTCCTATCTTAGCATCACATTCCTAACATACAGGAGAGCCACATGCACAGGTGCTGCCTCATTCCTAAAATATAAGAATCCCTCATTTCTACTTAAGCAATGAGCGTCACATTCAAATGATACACTTTTTTTTTTTTCATCTTTTGGATAGTCCAAAGAATGAGACAGTGGGACATGTGAATATATCATTCAGTGGACCTGGGCAGAGTGCTTACATAACTGATAATGAAAATATACTCGGCAAACTGTTTAGCACTTTTAGAAATCCACAGAGTTCAGAGAGATTATAAAAATATACATTTTGAGGGTGAGAATTAGATTTACTGGCATCGGCAGTGAAATTTTGCCCACGTTTTTGGACACTGAAATAACATTTGTATTGTTTAAGCAAAGTGTGACGTCTTCCTTAGGTCAGAAACACATCATTAATAGAGCGCTTGAAGTTTCTTTATATGCTACGCTGACATTGGCAAGCTTAATCTCTGCTGTCAAACATGCATCCAAGTGAAGAAAAAAGTCCCTTTGTTTCTGACATCACCCCGAAAAAGATCCATTCATGGCTGAGCTAAGTGCTGGGAGTCTTTGATCACAGTGAGAGCGTTAACACTCGGCTTTGCTCTGCTTTACTTAATGACTGTGCTGACTTTAGCGCTTTAGCTCAACACCAACAGAGCAGCTTTGTGCTAAATGGGAGGCCTGTATTCTCACCTGGTCACACACATGCGTGTGTAGGTTCTCAAGTTAAATACACAGGCTGTGTGGTCTCAGCAATTTACCCAGAACTTCCTGCTTTTCACTGCAGCACATGGCTGACATCACCTCTGCGCTGTCAATCAAACACTGTGAGCCTCTGAATAAAAAGATGTGAGGAGGCTTGTTTGTCTACCTGAAGAAAAGATTTGAGGCCCTCAGAGCTAATCTGTTGTTGTAGAAGGCAACATAATAGAAAGGAAATCCCTGTTTGAGTCTTGATTATCTATCACAGCTGGTTATTTATTTAAATTTATTTAAGCGTAGATCTGAAGGGGACATCTGGTTATCTGCAGTTAGCCTCCTCAGAAATAAATAGATGTTTAATGACTGGTGTGGTCCGCAACTTCTTACAGAACATGGTGTTTTATGTTTTAGCCTATTAACTGCAAATCAAATGTGCCTGACAATAATCAGTTTCAAAGTTATACATGCTGATGATTCATTTTCTACGGTCAAAGCAGTCATTAGGTATAATCAAATTCACATTAACTTTTTGTTGGTTATATGTTTTTGTCAAAGCAAGTTATTGTTGCCTGGTGTTGCAATTGTTAGCAGGTGCTTTCCCCGCTGTTGCATTCAGGGATAATCAGACACTCAGTATTTCAAATTTACATTCAGCTGGCAAGAATAAAACGTTTATGCAAGAAATGATAAGATCACGGTGTTATTACAGCTGTGTTTGCATTTTATTTGTCGTCTTGGTTTAATTCTCAGTGCTGACTCAAACCAAGATAATGACATAAAAAGGGACGGTTTATGCTTTTTCTTCATTTTCTGTCATATAAGAAAATATTACAAAGATGGATGTTCATATTAAATGTAGCCAAAGTTAAAAATCGTGAGGTAAGTATATGTTTAAGTCATCCCTCAGAACAAAAACCTCAGGCTTCAGACTGTCCTGAACACTCAGTTTCCAACTGTTTTTTATACCTTCGTGACAAGCTGATGTCAGCTCATGACAGATTTTATATGGTCCAGGCATGCTACTGCAGGTGTTTACATTACATAGTCTACACTGCTAGATGTAGCTACATGCTGACATCAGGGAAACATGTAGTCTCTGTTGCTGGTCCTATAAATTTCTCCCCAATTTCAGATCATATTCCTGCTGCAACATGTCTGGTTGTGTTAAGAAGCTTTGATTGGTGATTTTTCACAGCAGACAGTGCTGTAATACACAGTCATTTGCAGGCTGCAAATACACTGCTACATGTAGCTACATGCTAATGTCAGGGAAACATGTAATCTTGGTTGCTGATGTTGTTAGGTTCTCCCCATTTATCGCTGATTTTTCATGGTAAAGGTGCAGCTATACTCTGTTACTTGCCTGCAAGTACACTGCTACATGTAGCTACATGCTAATGTCAGGGAAACATGTAATTGTGGTTGCTGAAGTTGTTAATTTAACCCAGATTTTGCATCATGTTCCTGCTGAAACATGTCTTTTTGATTTTCGAAGCTTTCATTAATGATTTTTAACGCTGGAAAGTGCAACTATTCTTTGTCACAGTCATACCCTGGCTGCGGTGATCGTGCAGAGACGCCTAGATGCGGCAGTCCTGGGAGCAAATGTGTTTTTTTCTAGGATAGCAAAGGCGTAATTTACCCTACTCTGCCTTAATCTGCCTCTGATTGTCTTACCTCGACATTCTTACCCTACTCCCTACCAATCCCACTCCTTTTGCTGCTACCTAACCAACCCAAGCAACAAAGGCAACAAGTACTAGCCAATCAGAGGCAGGGTAAAGCAGGTCATGCCTTCGCTATTCTTTGAAAG
This sequence comes from Epinephelus moara, assembly GCF_006386435.1. NCBI lineage: Eukaryota > Metazoa > Chordata > Actinopteri > Perciformes > Serranidae > Epinephelus > Epinephelus moara. Next base: position 11,117,290 of record NC_065516.1, read on the forward strand.
GCGAATTTGCATCCTGGAAACACCTACCAATCAGAGCACACTGGGGTTTTTTGGGAGGCAGGGGTTTGAAGAAACAGAGCGTTTCAGACAGAGGGTGAATACATATGCTCCAGCACAGACATTATGAGGAAAATAAAGTAATTTTTGAACATCAAAGCATGTAAACATTTTCTAGCAGAAACCCAAAATACAAGCATGAACCAGAAAATGAACATATTAGGTCCTCTTTAACATTTTTGGGCAGATTCGCTTTAATACAAGTTTAAAGTTTCAGTCAATCAAGCTTAGACATGTTTGGGAGCAGATGAGGTTACACAGTGAGACGGGCTTGGAGAGTGAAGAGTGTGTGTGTAAGATGTGGTGTGACCACAGCCACAGAGGATTTGCTGTGTAACCATGAGGTTTAGCATCTCCAAATACTTGGATAAAGTTTATGAGCCATTTGTTCTGGTCCGTTGTGCTTAAACAAAGTTTTGTGCATGTGTGTAAATAATTATGTGTGTGTGTGTGTGTGTGTGTGTGTGTGTGTGTGTGTGTGTGTGCGCGCACATACGGAGTCACACTCGCTGCAAAGCATGTTCCTATCTGAGTATCTGTGATTTGGAGCTATGGATGATTGAGGTTTGATTAGATTCTCAGTCTCTCATTAGATTTGACAGCTCATTACAAACTGCTGTGGACTGACTGACAGCTGAGCGACTTTGGCCGGCTCCATTTAGAGCTGTCCAAATACTGTGTCCATCATCACCACATTATTATGACCTTCCTTTTTTTTCTTTCTTTCTAGTTAAGCCCCAATACTGTATCTTTACATCTTAGCCAAGTCCGAGGAAAAAGCACATTTTCCAGTCCAAAACTGGAGCTGAACTTGAGCTGTCAATTGGTATACACCTTAGCTCATCCTACAGTGCCCATGATCCCTGTCATGTGTCCAAAACCTGGAAAACTCCTGCAGTTTCTATCAGTGACACTGAACTTAAAATCACCTGTTCCATTACATGTGGGTTCTGCACAGTGTCTATGGGTGTATTTGTGCATCAGTATATGAGTCATTGAGTGTATTCTATTAGGTGTACCTCCTCAAGTAAAAAGATGATATCAGTAGTGGTGCACAAAGAGCTTTGCTCTGTGTGACTCAGCATTTTGTTGATTTGTTTATGTGTGCATTGAATGCTGTGGTGTTTGTATTCATCTGTTTTCACTCCAGCTGAACTGCAGTTGTACTATTGTACAGTTTATCTTAGTATTTATCCCCAGGAGGGCATATTTTGGAGCAGTAATTTATGTATTTACTGAAACAGTTATGCAGATCAGCCCTTGCAGTAGTCTCTTTAGGAATGTACTGTATGTTAATATACTCCATACTTACAAAATAAACTGCCTTTTTGATGTTAGGATAGTCACTTTTTTACCATAGTCTAAACATCTTTGAAATGAAGATGACTTGGCCACTAACAGTAACAGCTCAGGGTTCATAACAGTCATACATGTTCCATCCTATATTCACCAAAACCAGTGTAACCTGTGCAGATGCTGTGTGCTGTCAGTCACTTTATTAAAGAGGTCTTTTTCTTACAAAAGAAGAGAGGCTGCCCTATTGTGAAATGGCAATCCTCGTGTCTTTCAAGTGATTCTTATGTAAGAGCAGGGCGCTGCACTTTCTGCTATTCATAACCGTCTGGATTTTGCCATAACTATGTGTCACACAGGGACTTTCTCAGTCAGAGACAGACTCCCAAAACACACTGACCCATTTAAGAAACAGCCCTGCGGAGATGGCAGTGTTGAGATCAACTGTTGCTCATTTTGGAAAGAGAGCAGGCATGCAAACACTAGATACCCTGTAAACAGACACAGTGGCAAACACACACACACTCATACAGCACAATGAACCTGTTCACTTAAGTTTGTCTTATGTGGGGAAAACTGCAGTTGTTTATGTAGGAACAGGAAAGAATACTCATCCATCATTAGTGTTTGATTTACATTTTTCTTCAACATGGCTTCTTCTACTTTAAATAGTGATTTCTTTTCCTATATTGCAGCCAGTCCCAGTGCTTCATGGTCTGCTGAGGCTACCGTCAGTGGAGACATCAATTTCTGAGTTTTCGTATGCTGTATTTTTTCACAAAAAGAAGTGATTTGTCTTTGTTTCTGAACTACTGACACTAAAATCTTACAGATTTACTATGTATATGGAGAATAATTTCTTATGCAGAACAAAGGGAGGAACAAGCTCTACTCACTTCCTTTGTAATTAAGATCAATCCTAAAACACCCTTTGCCCCCAACACTAAGCCCTACCATTCCGTATTGCGCATTCAAGCCAACCAGTTAACCTAAACTGCATGTGTTTGGACTGTAGGAGGAAGCCGGAGAGCGCAGAGAAAACCCACGCTGACATTCGGAGAAGACGCAGCTTCATACAGATGTCATGAAGCAGTGTTGCTTTGGATTTGATGACTTGTTTGATCGATTGGTAGTTGGAAACTTAAGTTTTGAATGAATCGCTAATGTCATGCTTTTCTTTCTCCATCAGATAACTGGTGAATGTTACTGTAATAATACGATTATAGCCATAATGGCGTTTGTTTATGTAAACATGGTCGACAACTACTGATGACATATCAAGGGTTGTCCCATTTCATAGGGGAATTCTCTTTCAGGGGGCAAAGGGGAACTCAAAATTGAGGCGTAGGGGTGAAAATAAGAAATGCAATTGGGCCAAACATCTGAAATTCTTGAGGTTGCGACCAGCCAGGAGCAAAAGTCCATATAAATCAGATTTTAGGTGGGCAGATTTCCTTCCTGTTCGTATTTGTAGTTTGCAAAAGTCTTCTACACACAGACATTTTAGGCTCTGCCTTCTTCATTTGTTCTCTGAAGTGATGTCACACAACATCAGAATAATAATATGGTGCCAGAAATGGTGATAGATTTGACCACAGATTTCTTTTCTTTGCTGTCCATTAAATATCTTGCTTTCTCAATTTACACCAAATGCCCTCCTGTTATTTGGGAGTACTGTAAGTACTGTAACATTAAATCTGTTGTCACTGTGTGTCTGCATTAGAATCAAAGGTTAAACTCATTGCCATGTATTATATCAGCCCATTGTTCAACACATCTTCCTCTTCCCAAGAAAAGGGAGTTCACCTCACTAAAGCCAGTGGTATTCCTCAGTGACTCAAAGACTTAATCACATGGCAGCATCTTGTTCTTCATTCATACACCTTGAAGTTATTACTGTGAACACGAGCTGGAGGACATGTACTGTATCTCCCAAGCCTCCCTCATCTCCTCTGCTCCCTCTCTTGCCTTGTTCCAGTGCAGGTGGTGCTCAGACTCAGCCAAGCCTGATTACACAGAGAAGTCACACCCTGACCCGAATTACTCACAAGTTTCTCACAGCTGACAGCTCCATGCTCGGGGATGTTTTACATTTTTACCGCTCTGCTTTCATTATTCACAGTATTTTTAAGATGAGAACATATTTTAAATCAGCAGTAGAGCCACATTATTCAACATGATCAGCTTACAAATATGTTGTTGGGGTGATGCATGACAAAGGGTAAACACTGATTTGGTGAAGCTTTCTCAGGTTCCTGCTGCATCATGAGAACTTCAGAGAGTGCAGAGAGTGTTTTAGTTTCCATGGCGATGTGTCCAGCTGTTAAGTCTCTGACCCAGTGGAGAAACATCTGCAGTGATGTCACTTTCAGGCAAAGACGGAGTGAAGTGACAGGCTGAGCTGCGGGAATGTTGGCCGACACACTTTGGCAGGACTTTACTTGTGACAACACAGAGGAGGTATAGCGTCTAGTGGCGAGGCGGCCAACAGGCCAATCACTGATTTCTGATTCCAGGTTTCTCTGGAATCAGAAATGGTTCAAAGAGTATTTGGAAAATATGTCTTAGAGCTTGTTTTAGCTTGCTTAGATTTCACTGCGTCAGACTAATAAAACGAGTTTCTGGTACTTGAGAAAGTTACAAAAAAAGTGCTTGTACTGTAGCACTGAACATACTCTTTTGTCTCTATGACATCTAGCTTTTGTTACTATGGAATTTTAAGACACTTACTCTAAAGGCCAAAACACAGCGATGGCAAATGCCGCACATCAAAAAACACACTCGTATTATTTTGAATGTACAACCCTCCACCGGCAGCAGCTAGACATACAACGGCTCTCCTGGACGCTCTGCCCCACAGCACTTTGCGTCACTGTCCTATTTCCAACCTCCCCACCCCAGGAATAAATACATTTTTTTCCCCACTTGCTCTCGGCCTGTTCATACCAGCTCCTGTAGCAGCTCTTCTTCTCTGCTCCCGTAGCAGCTCGACTCCTCTCCTCACCATGAATGTATAAAGTGAACGCTGTTGCTGTTGCTGTGTCTCGTGTGTGGCAAAGACTGGATGATAAGAGACTTCTTGTTGAGGTTGAGAAATATCCTGAGCTAAACAACCCATAATCCAGACATTATAAAGACAATGGCCAAAAATATATTATTATATATTGCCTGGTGAGTCATAGCTCTGGAGATCGGCTCTTCTGGTGAGAAACCACATTTAAAAAGGGGCTTCCAGACATGATTTTAAGCTAATGCAGAGGTGGAAGAGGTACAGATCTTTAAGTAAAAGTAGTAATAACTTTGCGTGGTCGTCTGTTGACGAGCTGCAGTGCGACGCGTCCAGTGTGTGCTATGGACAGCACTTGACGCGACGTGTGAGGCAGCGCCGATGTGTTTTCAGCTCAAGTCAATTTGGACAAAATCATCTTCTTGATCTCAGTCACATCCAGATTTTGGCTCTACTTATGTAAAAAAAAAAAAAACAGGTTTATATAAGACCACATCCTGCAAAATCTGAAAAACATCCATTTCTTACGGCCGGGCTCCACCGGCTGCAAACGTAAGCGTCACATCAGCGTAGCGTCGCGGCGTATTCATCTGGGCTTCACTGACTGCGTACGGAAGCGACACGTAGAGAAGCCAGCGGGGTTGTTTACCGTTTGCCAAGCCATGAAATGTTAAAGCATTTTCCACCTAAGTTATTACATATATTTGAGTTATCTACAGGTTTACTGTACTGTTTGTCATCTACTCGCTTTCAAATGTCCGCCACGGACATTTACATGTCATGGATAAACATGGGTAAATGCATGAAAAAAAATCATCACATATCACCTCTGATAATGGTTTATTCATTTAAAAACACATTGTGCTTGTTTAGCACACTATTTCATGTAGTTTTTATCTGCTGGAGGGTCGCGTAGGGGAGCGTTGCGCGACAAAAATAGAAGAGCCGCGTAAAATAGAGAGTTGCCGCGCGGCAAACGGGGGTTGTCGTGCCGCTCCCGTTGCCAGTGGAGCCACTGTAATTGATTAACAAGGGGGTGAGCTGCTACGGGACTCGCGCTGCAGATGTGTCGCACCGCTGACGTGCCCGGTGGAGCCCGGCCGTTACTGTTTTGGCCCTCTGTTCACAATAAGCTGATGTTTTCTCACACCCAAATGGAGCTTTCAAAGACACTGTCCTTAGTAGATAAATTTAAAGATTCCTACTTTGTGAGGTGAGTGATGAAAACTGAGCTTTTGGAGCCGATTCACCCTCCTGACAATCGGAGGAGAAATTTGATTTGTGGCCTTAGTCAGTACCGATGTTCGGTCCAGATTATCTGGTGATGTGAGACGTTTACAGATCCAGTCTTAAACCTCCCACACTGCTCACAGGCTTATCAGGCCAGCCCTAATAATTTAAAACAGATTTGGCATTTAAGAGTTTGAATTTGGATGATTACAGTTTATGATTACATCAGTACGGAACAGCTGACAGTGGTGCCAAGCAGTCATAAACATTCTTGAGATTAGCTAGCAATCAACTGTTGATAGATATTAAAACTGACAGTACCACATCTCCCCACCTATTTTTTTCATCAGACTTGTATACGTTTCTGCCTTTGTTTTCATTCATTTCATTTTTACAACAAGATGTTGCACCACGTCAGGCTTCATTTTGTTTACATCTGTTTCCCTGTGAGCTCACATGAGGTGCTACATTGCTTCCTCTGGCATGATAATCTTAATATCCTGTGGTGTGTGATGTGCCATTTCTTTCAAATCTTTTAGTGTGTGGATGTTTAAGATTAGAGAAAAAACTTCTGTGAAGTTTCTCCCTGTGCGTGATGTGACCGATTCCTAGGATTATAAAACTCCTGTAGTCTGAGCCCGGCTTAAGACCATGTCCACACTAAACCTGGAAAATCGCACTTCCATTTCTTTCCATTTGGCCTTCTGTCCACAATAAGCAGATGCTTTTTCACACCCAAACACAGCTGTCCAAAAACACTTAGTGGATAAGTTTGAAAAAGCCTGCATCGCATTTTAGTGTGAGTGAGGAAAACAAAGCTTTTGGATACTCAAGTAACAACGATTTTCTGGCCAAGAGATGAGGAAAAAGAACGATGTATTGTTTTACAGTATCAATCTGAATAGAGACCTTTACAAAACCTACCTGAAAACGCACATCATTGTCAGGTTTAGTTTTCTGTGGATGCATTCTGAGATAAAGTCTGTGGAAAAAGGACAGCTATAAAACCACAACTGTAACATCCAGTTACTGCTGGCTAAAACAAATACAATCCAGTATTTTTTATTTTCACAGTATCCCAGAGAACAAATGCAACTCTGAACTACAATCCAGCTCAGTTACAGTGTGGAGCTAGAGTGGAGGTTATACAGCAGAACAGTGTGGGTTGCACTTCATTGTTATTTTTTAATTGCCACAGTCTGTAGGGGTTTCAATCCAATTAATGCATGGGGGAAGGAGTGTGTCTCTGTTCCTGTGGGGAGCCTAACTGGCCACACACACACACACACACACACACACACACACACACTGCACTCATGGAAGTCTTAATGTTTCCACTCTCCATCTAACTCTCTGTTTCTCTTTTCCCCACTCTTTTTGTCTTTATCAGTCCTTCACACACATGCACGCACACACACACACACACACACACACACACGCCACAAGGTAAGCCTAATTTACAGGAGCTGCCACTGCGCAGCACGTGTGTATTAGTCTAACCTAATGCCTTCCAGATGCCCTGCCTCTATACCCCGCTGTCCATACGCTCTAAAAGAACAGACGATTGTTCCAGGGGTCGTCCCACTAAGGAGAACCAGGTGTGGATGGGACTTTGTGTGTGTTTTCATGTGTGTGTGACAGAGAGAGAGCGAGAGGAGGAGAGAAGAGATGTTGTGGTACAGTAGGTGGGCATTCACAAAGTGCTTGTCTGTCTGCCGGGGAGAGAATCAGAGCACACGCTGTCTGGCCTGCTCAAAGACTTGTGAATGTAAGTGTGTATGCATGACAGACTGAAAGAGGAGAAGGCGATTGTGCATTCAGCCGTGCATACAGTAATGGTAAGATGACATGGGTGGGGGCTTTAAACAGATGGAAGACCCCTTCTTACCCTCTTGGCAAACTTTATGGGGTGTATCTGACATGTTGTCAAACTTCAAAATATCTTAAGACAGCAAGGAGGATTGCTGCAACCTCAAAATGATCCACAGTGCTCTTGGCTCACAGCTGACCTTGACTGTAAACTCTAACTCCATGTTCAAAGTAAAATTAATATGAATAAAATATATATTAGGAACGGTTCATAATGTCATAAAATATGTATCCATTTACCTCAGCAACTTTCCTAAATTTATTTTTACAGTCTCATAGCAAAAGAAAAGATAAATCATGAGATGACTGGATCTCCCACACTGTGTGAACTGTGGAATGCTTTAATTTCTAGGATAACATATCAGTCCTCTGACCCATGGCTAGATTAACCCACTAGGGGGCCCCGGGGCAAAAATGAGCTGTAGGTCAACCCCTGCCTCCTTATGGATTGTGTACTCTGTCACCTTCAGGTATCCATCAAACACAGAGCACACAGCACATAGCTAGAGGCCTTGTTATGTTTTGTCTAGCCATAGATACCAACTGGTGCTGCTGCTGCCTGGCCTTAGGTTTACTGTGTATCAAATCAGTTTGTATAAGCACAAATTTACAAACGAAAATCAATTTAAAACACCCTTAAAGGAACAGCTTGAAATTTTTTAAGTGGGGTTGTAAGAGGTACTTATTTGTATTAAACGTTTGGAGAAGCAGGCTGAAGTACCACCATAGCAGCTAAGCAATCTACGACCGTAGAGGGGGGGGGCAGCGGCAAATTGTATTTTAACCACTAAAAAAACAGCCCACCTAAAAAAAAAAAAAAAATCAAAAACTGCTATATTCAAAAGATTTTCACCGCTTTATCTTTTCGTCAAACAGCCCTTTCCGAAGAAGAACTGAATTGAAAGTAAAACTTATCTATGCTCCCTTCAAAGCTAGACTCCATTGAAAAAATGAGTAGTTTTACCTTGCTGAACACAGGAGTTGCTGATCTACTGCTCCCTTGATCAGTTAGTTAGTTTGTATTATTGTGTGACTTTGGTGTTTTAGATGGTTAGCTCAGATTCACCAAAGTCACACAATAACACCAACAAACTATGATTGAGGCAGCAGTAGACCAGCAACACCTGTGTACAGCAAGGTAAATTACTGTTTTTGTCAATGAGTCCGGTGGCTTTGAGGAGAGCGATATAATCGTTTAACTACCCCGTTGGAACGGGCTGTCTGATGGCAAGGTAAAGTGGTGGAAATATTGTTGATATAATGTACACTTCAATTGATATTGTTGTTGTTGTTTTTTTAAGTTGCTAAAATACGTTTTGCTTCTGCCCCTATCTACAACAATACATTGCTTTCAGGCGGTATTCCTGCCTGCTTCTCCAATGTTGGAAATTGCCACAAACAAACTGACACATTGCAGACCTGAGGCTTTTGCAGCCCATTGAGGGCTCCTTTTCTTTGTCCATTGCGAAGTACAAACCTTGGAACCTGGATATGTAGGCCTGTTGTAATTTACTACAGTGTGGTTAGAAAAGGGTGATCATTCATAATTCATTATTCAGAAATTAAAGGATTTTTGCTTCACTTGAGAAGATTACTAAAGACGATGGGGAGCCCAGGGTGCTTGTGCTCCCAGACAAACAGGATTTGTCATACATCATTGATACACTAATTGCAGTGATTGAGATAAAAGAGGCTCTTGGCACTAATAGAAAGCAAATGCATGAAATGCCATGTTCTGCTCCGATGGAGTTCAGTTAACCTGTCGACACCATGTTGTTTCCATATGGTCATATGGCAGCAATCAGTCTGTTTGATGAGTTTTGCAGCTCAGTTTATTTTGTTTGGTAAAGGTGTCAGTAGGCCAGTGATGCACTCTCTGATTCACTTGGCTGCATGAGATATTTATTTTCTTTCCCCCTCCACTAACACAGTTTCCGTGTTTATTTTTTTTGCAGACCGTGGTTCTCAGGGAGCCTTGGACCTGACTGAGTTGATCGGCGTCCCCCTTCCTCCCTCCGTCTCCTTTGTCACAGGTTTCGAGGGTTACCCCGCCTACAGCTTCGGCCCGGATGCCAACGTGGGCCGCCTTACAAAGTCATTCATCCCCGACCCATTCTACTATGACTTTGCCATCACGGTCACAGCTAAACCCACCACACGGCGTGGTGGTGTGCTGTTCGCCATTACAGATGCTTACCAAAAGGTAAACGACGTAAACCCTTTTCCCCCCACTCCTCTATAGCACTAACTTTTCTGCCACATACACAACAGAAAGTAAATGATTTTCTACATGTCTTTTTGTAAGATTGTGCACCTAGGTGTAGCATTGTCTGAGGTGGAGGATGGTTCCCAGAGAGTCATACTGTACTACACCGACCCAGGAACGAGAGGTGGGACACAGGAAGCAGCTTCCTTCAAAATGGGAGACCTGACAGGGAGATGGGCGAGGTTTACCCTGACGGCACAGGGAGCAGAGGTGGGTGTGCAGTGCTTGATTACTTTGTTTGGGTATGGATTCTATGTGTGGCGTTTTGACATCAACAAATTATAACAATAATTATTTTAGAACAAAACAGGCTGGATCTACTTATTTCTGCACTAAAATTGTTAGAAAATAAGGATATTGCATGTCAGTGAATTTTTTGGCCATTGCCAGTACGTTAATTAGCAAAATTTCCTCATTATGTTAATAGAAAACATAATTTGCTCCACATTACATTTCCCTCAAAACCTATATGCTGTTTCAAATTAGCTGTATATTAATGTAATTTCTAGGAGACAGGGCTGGCTCAGGATGCCATTACTCCACTATATCTTTACAAAGCAAAGAGTGGTTTGTTGGTACAGTATATTCATGCTCTGAATGCAGCATACAGAACCTTTAAAGTTTTCAGTTTCTCACAGTGGAAAAATCTTCTTTGCACGCAACAACAGAATTTAAGGAAACTGTGGTACTACCGTTAATACATGTTTGTGGAAATTCTATTGGGGCACAAGCATTATGATCCATGCAAATAATAATAAATAAAATAATAATAATGCTGTCATGTTTCCAACATGCTAAAAACAGCCAGACACTGTTGTCAATAGCAAACAGGTGCAGATAGCATATTTTATTTCCACTTCTTTCAGCCAATTTAGTACACTAGGGAGTATTTGCAGCAGCAGGGCGGTGTATGTAGGACTGACCTAAACTGAACTACAATGTCTGTGTGCACTGTAATGAAGGAACATGTCAGCCAGTGCAGCAATATGGCTTATGGATGTGAGTTTTTGGGCAGTAACAAAGCTCTATGGCACCAATAAGATGTGTTAGTCAGGCTTTGGCTGCATATACAGTACTTGTTATTGGGTTAAATTTACTTAAAACAAAATATCACCAGGCATTTCCTGTAACAGTATTCTGATGTGGGTTTCTGTACTGTGCATAGGAGGAGAATCTTACACACAGGACTATTAAATTGGCCACATGTGGCTCTTTTATCTTTGACAGTTGTATATTTATTATGTGAGGATGTTGTCATAAAATCAAGCTAAGCTTAGATCATATGTCACTTTATATTTAACTGTGGAGACTAAAGTCTCTTCCACAGATCCTGATGTTATCAGTTGCTGGAAATAACTAAGTGTGTGTGCTCTTGTGACCTCAGGTGCGTCTCTACATGGACTGTGAGGAATACCACCGGGTTGCCTTCTCCAGGAGCCCTCAGCCTCTGACCTTCGAGGCCAGCTCAGGGATCTTCGTGGGGAACGCTGGGGGTACGGGCCTGGCGAGGTTTGTGGTGAGTCTGGATGGGACTGCTGCACTTAACTCCTTTGCATCTGTGCACATGATCCTCTCTCGCAACATGAGCACTTTATAATTTTCCTGTTCTGCTTCTCGGCTATCAGCCCTGCACGAGAGCTTGCATTCCTAATGTCAGTTGGGTTTGGATCGATGGTTTGGGAATAGATGTCAAATCCATCGCCAGTCGCAGAAACAAACGTGGCGTTTGGGCGGTTGCCTAGTTTACATTTGAGACATGAGCACAATAGTCTTTGTTGGCAGCTTTATGACTGCCACAGGAGACAAGGAATGAATGACCGCATGTGTTTATGAGCACTGCTTTATCCTGTGAGAGCTCATAAATGACAAGCTGTATGTGATTTACATTTTTGGAACACAGCTGATCTCTCATCCGAGTCTCTCATCTTGGATGACTTACACTGTGAGCGCCAATTCTTTAATTTGAAAGAGGCGAATCAAACAATACAGTAGTAAGGGTGCGAGGGTGGAGGTTATAGTTAATGCAGTTGTTAAAAATATCCCTGTGTGGTGATAATGAGGGTGTGTGACAGAGAAGTGCTGAGAAATCACATCCAGGCGAAGAGGTAGTAACACATGCGATGCTGCATTCTGCTCTCAGTGCTCTTGTAAAAGAAAATAAACCAGTAAATGCTTCAGCACTTTCCTCCCAATCATCTCCGATTTGCTCTGTTTGCCTCAGTGTAACAGGAGGGATGATGAGGAGAAAATAGTTCAGTGTAAAGGGAATACCACTCATTTATGTGCTATATGCATGAGTTGGTATTTATATGAGCCAAAGAATGTATCTGAATTTTCAATTTTATCAAGATGTTAAATCTGAAACGTGTCCAAAGCATTGTGAGAATATAAAGTGTTAAAAAGAGAAGAGCTAAGCACATATTATAAAGCATGCAACTAATTCTTTCTCTGAATAAATCAGCTAGTGGCCAGTGGCTAAACTAGAAAAATACATGACCTGTGACCTTAAAAACTCCTCTTTTCCTCCTGATCTGCAGTTATACAACTTCATGTCAGGACAAACTACAAGAAGTTTAGTTTCCAAGACAGTGGAAAGAAGTTCTTATTGCTTTTTTCCTCTCATTAAGGTTTTATTAGAGAAATCTGAGGAGAGTTTCAAAGAAATCCAACGAGCCAGGGAGGTGAGGAAAGTGTGTTTATTCAGGAATTTTCGGTCTCAGAGGGGAGTCCCATTTTGTTGCTGGAGCAATTTATGAAAAAGGTCTCTGTGCCTACTGTAGTTGAAAACCAACTCTGACGTGGGTGTTTACATCAGGAAGAGCTTGAGTTTCATTTCAGACCAAAATCACTGGTTATTTTAAAATGATTCCGTTCACATTATATCTTTACCTGATAGAACAAAAGTGATAAATGCATGCACAGAAATGTTTTCATTTTATCTATGAGCGTTTGTTTGGACTGACTCCAAAGAATGACTTTTATTGACTTTTTATTTGCTTGGTGGGGTAGCAGGGACGCTGGACCAGTAATAAAGACGACAGGAAGTTTTTATTTCCTATAGTACTATAATTAAATTAAGTAAAATTCTAATTAACTTGGAGTTAATATTATTTTATCCCATGAGTCTTAGCCACTGGCATTCTGTCAAAGCCCCATGGGAAAAATATCTTTTGTTGGATCTTTGCTGAGATACCAATTTATTTGAAATAAAGCCTTCATAAGTAAACACTCACAGCATTAAAGGAATAGTGGGCAGTTTTTTCAGTTTTCAATCACCTGCTGGCTCTGGCATCAAAGCATCAAATCATGCTTTAAAAAGAGTTAATTATCATCATTTTTCCAAAGCACTCATTACCTGCAGCAACTGTGAGCAATTTCTCTAGACTACCTCGAATTTCTCTCAGACTGAGGAGCGACTTTAAGTGCTAAAATACTTTGGGATTTTTTTTAAAGATAGGACTGATGTGTTACTTACTTTAGGACTCCAAACTCAACCAGTTAAAGAAGGACTTCATCCAGAAAATGACTATTTATGTATCAATAACTCACCTTGTGTTCTGTTGTGTTCTCTGTTGTTGTGAAGAAAACTTTTTTTTTCTTGTTTGCCTCCATGGTGAACGGAGAATCCAAAAAAGGAGAAATTCTAGATGAATTGGAGTAAATGGGGTCTGTCCTTAATAGCAGTGAAACTATACAAAAATCAACATTTACAAACTCTTATACAACTTGTGCAGTATAATCAAAGGCTCATTTATCTAGACATATGCTCAGTACTTCCACACATGCATTTTTGCTATGACAAACTGAACTGAAAGGGAAACTTATTTTTATTGTCTTTTTACTCTCAATTGACAAAGACATTTTTACGTGTTGATCACAAGAGCTGCTGGTCGACCGCTGCAGTTTTGCTATTGTTGAAGCGGACCCCTATGACTTCATTTCATCAAGAATATTCTCTGTTTTTGGATTCTCCTTTCACCAGAGGCATACAAGAAAAACAGTTTTCCTCCCAAGTTCAAGGTTATATGGGGTGAGTAATTACTATACAAGTGGTTGTTTGGCAGATAAAGTATTCCTTTAAGAGCTACTTCAAGCCTCAGGATGCTTTGTGAATACAGACCTTGGTGTCCAGTTATCAGAAAATGAAAGATGTCTGGTGACTGGTTCAGACACCTGCCAGCCATCAGAAACAAGTATTTTGAGCTGACATGATACAAAAGACATTAAAAATGACACCATGGATCAAGGGATAGCCCTCACACCTGCATGCAACAGCAGAAAATCACAAGGGTACCTCTCCTGTGTGGCAGAAAACCCTATGAGGTAAACACTGCTCAAGAGATAAACCCTCCACAGCCTTTTCTTTCCTATCTCTTGCCAAAAGCTCCATCTCTTTCCCTACTCCCTTCCCTCTCTTCACACAGTCTTTCCTCCCCTCTCAGACAAAGAGGACCCGTAGTGACTGTCGAGTTCCAGCTGTTGTGTGTTTGAACTGGCAGCTCCGTCGGAGATCTTCCATGTCTTCCCAGGGAGAGCAATAACAGCCACGCAGCAGCAGTAGCTCTCTGCAGCAGTACACTCAAACACAGCTTCACATGAACACACATGCAAACAAACATACTAAAATATCTTCTCCGACACTGACTTGTTCACTCATATTTTTGCTTTCCTTGGTGTCACTGAAACACACCCCATGCTGAGTGTTGGAAAATGTTTGTGTGTGGCTGGCACCGTCTGTGCGTGTCTGTGTGAATTTACTGTAGAAGCAGAGAGAAAGAGAGGGTGTGCAGACTGTTTCTTGAGTTTTCTGATTCTCCACGAGCAACTGACTGTGTTTTACGACCCATAACATTGAGGAAAAACACTGTCAGATATGATTATATTCAAGTTGTGTGCACGTGTGTTGAGTTTTTCTTGGCGAATTTAAGTATGCAGCTATTGAGTTATATAAATGCTGGATGCAGATATGATAACTGCAACTTGCTTTCGTATCCTGCCAAAAAAAGTTGGATTGTCCTGTTACAGGTGCAGAATTTGGTCTTGTTTTTGGCTTTTTGGCTTTTATTTTGACTATTTTGCAGAGTTGGCAATTAAAGTTCAGTTCAAACATCAGCTTTGTTGAATGTTAATGTTGGAGTGAACACTGAAAATATGCTGATGTCTGTCTGCTCTGAATAACAGTCTTTAAAACGCTTAGTTAATAAAATAATAGTTATCTAATATTATCACTTTACAGCCCACAAGTCATGCTACTCTCTGTTGTAATCAAATTAACCTGTGACACCTTGTGGCATAAAGAAACACACACATACACAAAGCCAGCAGCAGCAGCTAGAGTGACCTGCTTCGTGTTGCTTTGGCAACAACATTTTCCTCAGCATGGTGCCAGCCAGCAGCTGCAGACGCAGAGCAGCACCTTAGAAGTACTTAACCTTTTTCTGAGCCATCCCTGACATCTCAAAAACTCCTGAGTACCCGCCTGTGGGCACTGACCAGAATGCAGAACACACACCAACAATCTTCACTCATATCCAAGACTGCCATCAAGTAGAGCTCAGCAGAGGTGCAATGAAACAAAGTAAAGTGTAGCTTCTAGGTATACTTTATCCACCACTGGAGCTCAGTTGTGTTGTGTCACTTTTTCCCCACAAAGGTCACTTTATGAAAGGAAGTTGTGGCTCAGGAGGTGTAGAAGGTCATCTATAAACCAGAAGATCAGCAGTTTGACACTGATTCTTCAGTCAGCACATTGAAGTATCCTTGGGCAAGATACTGAACATGAAATTGCGTTTGCTCAACTGATTAGCAGGTGGCACCTTGTGTGATAGCCTCGGCTGCCAGTGCTACACAAATGCAACTTCATTTACCAAGTTTATACCAGATGTGGGGGAAAAATCACTTCTTAGGTGCATCTGATTGTTTCTTGAAAACCTTCGCTTGAAAATCCAATTCCTGACATTTTTTGATTGCTTCGTAATAATTTTATGAGACCCGGCTGTACGTTCCTTTCGGCTGAACCAATTGGATGGTGAAATGTAACGGACGTAAAATATGTGCATCGTGTATACTTTCTAAGCCAGGCTGCTGCTTGAGTTTTGGTGAGGATGGCTGAGCATGAGCAACTGCAGATAAATACAAGCTGAGCAACACCTCATGGCTTATAAGCTAGTCTTTGGAAGCATTTTAGCTTCTCTAGAGTTGAAGGGGAAAAAGGACTTGGACAAGAGCCACACTGTATGCAAGTGAATTCGTTTATTTTAATTGTCGATCATTACAAATTCGCTATTTTTATCCTACTTTTTGTTGGTTAGTCCACATACATACAGTACAGTCTTCCAGAGAAACAGATCCCATTTAGTCCAATGTTGAAAACAAAACTCCAGTAGCATGTATCAAGTAGAGGTTTACACTGGTCAGGTCAGAGTTCCCAAACAAACTAGAAACCACTTTGTTTCTCTTCTAGGATGTTAAAATCCAGGGTAAATAGAAAGTAAATGTGCTTCTCAACATTTAAACCAAATAAATTGTTCTGGTTGGGGTTTACCTCATCCTATGGTTTCTATTTTCTTTCCTCCCTTTACTTTATAACTTTTTGAAGTTATGGAAATACCTCATGTAGGTGGGAAATCTAAAAGAAATCAGCGGAAAGTGCTCGACTATATGCATAGAATATAAAACCTTAAGAACATAACAAAAGATGAACAGAGCCTGCGGGAGTAGACGAGTCCAACTTCTACTTAGACAGCTGTATTGGTTGTATCGTTGTCTTTTCGTTGTATAAGTTAACCAGTTTCCCAATCTTTTTTCAAATTGACCTTCATTCATCTGTATCCTGTATGTAAGCTTCTCCGTCACCTCAATATCATCTATGATGGCCAGCCAGTTCTTTTCGGCGGCAAGGAGGATAATCACACAGTGAGAAAAACATAAATCACATATAGAAGTCAAACGTTTTGATGTGCAAAGATGCATCAATAATTTTTTCGCAGCCCTCTGAATCTGAATTGAAACATGAGGTGCCTGGAGATTCTGACCACTAATTGAGAGTGGTCTAAACAAATACCAGAGTCATCAGTGTGGCTCCAGATTCCCACGAAACATGACTGGCCCTCTTTTGCTTGACAGACCGATTGTGTGGTCTCATGTCCAGAAACTGAGACTCTAACAGAGCTGCAGTAAGCCCTCTGACAGTTTATAACCCTATCTATCAAATGGGGTAGCTTTGTAGCAGAACAGATCCACTCCACATCTGGTAAACCGAACCTGCTGATTAGTAGAAGATAACACCACATGTGGTGTGACCGTTGAAGCCAAACCACTTGTGTATGAAGCAAACTACTACTAGTTTATTCCCAAATTGTAGGTCAGGTCAGATTATAGATCTCCTGCTAACCATCATTACGTGTGTTGGTGAGTCTCTGTTTTGTATCAAGAGACTTCCAAGAGAGTGTTTGGATGCAGTCATCTGTGTTACAGGCTCATTTGTGTGTCTTAGCAAGCTTTTGATGATGCAACTGTAAATGTGTCACTCAGCAGCCTGGCACTGACAAACCCTCACACTCCCTTCAAGAGTTTACATTTATGTAATTAAAAAGTTTTGCACAGTGACCATCTGAAACTGTTCATCCACAGGAACTCACACACTAAAATGATTGAAGGAAGCGGAAACAATTGCGTGGCACATTCTCTGTTTACTTCTGATGTGTTGTTTACTGCACAAACAGATGTATCTGATTTGGTTGCAACCCCTTAACTCACATCCACCCATTCGGTCTCTTGCTCTCTATTCTTCCCCTCCATCTCTATTTCTCACTCCTTCACCATTAAATTTCACAGGCCGTGCTTCCTTCCATTAAAAACAGGTGTTTGTCCTCTGGCTTGAACTGAATATCAACAAACTTGGCTGAAATTGCCTGTAGCAAGTCTTTACTGATCTAATAAGAGGACAGGCCCACTGCCTCTCAGATCTAAAGGACCAGATGCATGTGTGCACACACTCGTGCATGCACTAAATAATTGGAAAGCATATCTTCCTCCTTCAGATGAAGTGGGACTCTTTTATCATTGACAAACAACGGTTGCATACATCAGACGTTCCCACTAAAAAGGGTTTAAAACTCTTGTGATAGCTTGTCAGAATAGTGACACTGGTGAACAGAGCTGCCAGACTTTTGCGTGGTTACAGGGCATTTGTTACGGTATTTAACTGGGATACACTGGGTATATTAACACCTGTGTGGTGATAACCTGATGCTCAGTGTTGGGGGTAATGTGTCACTGTGATCACATTACATTTGTCTCCACCACAGTCATTTAATACCTTACTGTTCCTTATTTCAGTAATCACATTACAGCTACTAATTGAACGATTCTGCTGTTACTTGTGTTTCATTCATTTATTCATTTTCGGTAACCGCTTATCCTGTTAGAGGACATGGGCACACATAGAGACAGACAACTATTCATGCTTACATTCATACTTCTCGGCAATTTAGAGTCACCAATTAATCTAGCCTGCATGTCTTTAGACTGTGGGAGGAAGCCGGAGTACCTGCAGAAAACCCACACTGACACGGAGAGAACATACGAACTCACAGAAGGGCTCCCTCACCCTGGGGTTCAAACCAGGATCCCTCTTGCTGTGAGGCAACAATGCTAACCCCTGCACCACCGTGCCGCCCACTTGTGTAACTTAAGTTGATCAATTATCTGCTTAATGGGCAGATGGAAAAAAATCACAAACCTGCCAACAACAGCCTCCACAGAGGAACAGGTTGTCTGAATTTGAGAGACTCCTCATGAGGTGAAACTCCAGCTTTAGTGATACAGGTCAAATAAGCTGGACTAGTCTGTTACAAAGCCATAGTTTGGTGAGTGAGCACCTCAATTTGGCCTTTTAAATCCCATTCATATGCAATTTAAACATGTTTTTTTTCCTTTCAAGTCTCATCATCATCTCATATTGTTAGGCAGGCCAGTCTTATATTGTTTTATTTAGGCTTATTGATGGATTATTTTGAGGCAATTTATTTGTACTAGGTGGTGTCAGGAAGGCCAGCCTCTTACATATTGTTTTATATATTGATATAGTTTTATTTTGAAGCAGTAATAGCCCACTGCAGTGCCGTCTTGATTCTCCTGATTCTTGTTTTGTGCTGATATGTGGGCATAATAAGGTTCAACGACCTTACAACTTGAAGACCTTGAAATCGTAGCAGGCCAAGGAAAATCCAGGGATGGTTCTAGAAACATGCAGATAAAACTGAAATAGGAACCAACATAAACTTGTAACAAGGTCAAACATTTTTGTGATGCAGTTACAGCCTCTGTATAAAGGAGCATGCACTCATTATTGTTGTCTTCTGTGAGCTTACAAAACAGACATCAGTGCTTCAACGCTGGCAAACCTTTACAGTGTCAAAATGTGAACTCTAATACAGCTCCTTGCTGAGCCATGAACATGAAGTCTAGCAGCTGTTACCGGGCTCAGAGATTGTCCCAACATTTCTCCACAGAGGTCTTTATTTTTTTGGATACTGAGTATACTGTACTACACTACAAAGCCAAATTAGTATTAAGATGAGGAGATAAAATGACAAAATGAAATGAAAGATGACCCAAAGTATATATGATGACGTATGTAAGGCCTGTTGCTGATTTGAGTCCAAAACACACAGTTAAAATGTGTTATTCAGATATTGGTACAAATGCTGATGAAACTTTTTCAGCTAAAGTGATGAAAACGTGATGAAACGTGAATTTGCACAGAGATCCATGCTGTGATGTGGTGCTGTAACATTGATGTGAAAATTGTCTTTGGAGGGCGGACAGTTTGGATGAGCATGAGACACCTGTTTCATTTCCAGATGTGTGCGAGCGTCCATTTGAGTGTGTGTGTTACTGTGTGCAGTTGTGTATGTGCTGGATAACAAGGGAGGGGGAGATGGATAAAGTGCTCTGCTGGAAGACAGAGGAAGTATGCTGCTGTGTGGGAAATGTGCGCTAAGCTTTAATAAAATTTAATGACACAGGATGAACAAAATTACCACGCAACATAACACCGACTCTCTTCTTCTTCCACTCCTCTTTCCCCTCTCTCCAGGGCTCCATCCAGCAGCTGGTGCTCAAGTCTGATCCCACGGCCCCAGATGACCAGTGTGAGGAGGACGATCCTTATGTGAGTGTGTGCACGAAAACACACACACACACACACACACTGACACCCAAACAGTCTGAAAGAAGTTCTTCTGTCAGAGCACACAGCAGCAGCAGCAGCAGCAGCCCAAACATGGAACTATTTCTCCCTCTACTGGTCAAAAAAGTGCACTACAGTCCACATATGTTTGTCATATGGACAAAAGTATGTGGACAGCCCTGTCTATACACATTTGTGAGCCGGCCCTAAAGGGGAACTCTGGTATTTTTTAACCTGGGCCCTTTTTTACCCATGTTCTGGGGTCTAAGTGGCTTGTGGGAAAACACATTTTGAAATTGGTCCAGTATTGAGTGTGAGTGCTGCAGTCTACAGCAGTGAAACAGGCTAAAATGAAACCACTTGGGTGCATCCCCTCAATTTACATCCATTAAAGGTGTTTGTTTTTGCCACTAACAGGTTCAGATTGTTATTATGACTGTCTGACAACATTATGGAAAGAATTCCACTGAGAAATCAAATGTTTTTCTGTGTGTTTTTTGTGTGTCCGTAGTCTTGCTAAGGAATGGAACAAGAAGTCTCGCTCTGAAATCTCAGAGACTTTTTCACATTGTTGAAATCAGCTAAATAGTCAGCCATGACTTTACAAATCTTTTAGATAAGAGTAAAGCCCTTCGCACACCTTCGCAAGTCCTTATTTTTCATCTGAAATTATGAATCTATCATCTGACAAAAATTGTGACACAAAGTCTGATGCATTTTATTTATTTATTTATTTTGAAAATTCCCAATATGAGACAAAATGGAAAGACACTTTTAGAAGAAGAAGCTTTATTGTCATTGTATTTTTCCCTTGCTTCTCTCCATTCGACTAACCTCCCCCGTTTTTCTTTCTTATGTCCCGCAGTCCGTAACGGCACATTTTCTTCACTGTCTCTCAGTCAAACAACTCTCTGAAGGCTTTTGACAGACAAGAAAAATGTTTATTTTTAAACATGCGACAATTTAGGACAAAAAATAAGGACTTGTTGCGCACAGGCCTTAAGATACGTTTCCTATACTCGAACAAAACAAACTACTACCTGCACTCTACTCTCCAACTCTCACATGCATTTCCACTGTTTTCTTATTATTGTTCCCATTACACACTTTGGCACAAAACATTGGAAAAATTGGGTCCATGTTAAAAAATACTACAGTCAAATCAGTGCCCAAAGTCACTAATGTGGTTCAATGGGAGAAGATCCCTGCAGCCTGATTCCAAAATGTGGTGTTGTGTGCATTTAGTTACTTAAGTTATATATTACTATAATGCTGAGTATTCACAACACATTTAAATTAGCATGACCATTAAGACAACGGACATCTGACAAATTTTACCAGACAACAATCACTCCAAGTGGAATCAGTGAGAACTAATTAGCTGATTTCCCTGGCATTGATCTGTCTTTTATTTTAGCTTTTAGAACAGTTATATTCACACGGATTCCATGCATTTTGTCTAAGGAAGGGCATCCATATTGATTATAGCACAGTATTGTCCTCATCATGGATTAGCTGATATTTTAATATGAGGATAGACATTTCACAGTTCTGAATTGTGCCTGCAGTATCAGTCAACAGTATCAATATTTGGACATGCTCAAAATAAATGTTATTTGTGTCGCATAAACTTTGGTGTCCTCTTTCTCTCTGTTTCTAACATTGTTTAGACCATCAGTCACCCTTAATATTCAGTGTTTATAAAACTTTGGGAACCAATTTAATTAAATAAGGATAGCTGCATTTTTGGCTGATTTCCTCTCTCAGATTTCTCATTCTGCAGCTTGAACTCAGATCACATTCGTCCATCGAAGAGCATTTAATCATTTCTGTCCTCCTCCGTGTTTATCTATTGTCTCTGCTTCTCTCCAGGCCTCTGGATACGGAAGCGGTGACGATGCTTATGAAGACATGGAGAGAATAGACGAAGTGAAGAAGATTGTGGAGGAGAGAGAGTACACCATGGTGTGTACACACACACTCTCGCACACACCACACTATCCCTCCGTCCTTCCCGTTTAGCTGGGTTGGACTTGGACCAAAGAAAACAGCTCTTATCCTTACTGGCCTGGTGGAGACTGGAGCATGGTGATATGTGCTGCTCTTTGCCAGCTCTGTGCTCTCTGAAAAAGAAATAGTATACAGAAGAATAGAATACAACAGGACAAGAGAAGAGAGGCAGGGGTTGAGAACAGCACTGTATTATTTTACTGAAATAAATAGTTATGGGGAAATTGTCCTTTCACTTTTTAGAGTTGGATGAAAAGATTGGTACCAATAATCTGAGATGAGCAGGAAAACTGAAGAAAACGTGGGAAACAGATAGTGTGGCTCCGTCCAAAGTTTTAAAAATATGTCTTACTGCAGTCTTGTTATCATTGTGAGATAACCAGGCAGCCAGCAGAGTCACTGGCGCAGCTAAGCTAAGCTAATCATCTGCTGGGTCCAGTTTCATATTTATGGTACAAACACTTACAGACTTACAGTATGGGCTGGGTACTGTTACAAAAATTACAATACCAGGACCCGTAAAATGATACCAAGACCAATGGAGTGCTTAATTCGATATCGCAAATTGAAGCATTCGGCTGAGTAAAACGCCACCCCCACTTGTCCTCATCCAAAAAGGATCGAAGGCAGGCGTTGTTTGGAGAAGTTTGGATTCTACTAGGTACAGCGTTGTTTCAGTCGATACCTTAAAGGTATTGAGTTCTGATACCCAGCCCTTCTTAACGTACAATCTACCCATCTAACTCTTGGCAAGAAAGCCAGTGAGTGAATTACTGCTTTAAGGATAAATACAGTAACTTAGCTAGCTCCAATCGTAGGAAAATGGCCAACACAGCATCCTGTAAAAAGGAAGCCTGGAGGAGTAATCTGCTTGACTCTGCTCTAACAGCAAAACTGAAGCCAGTTTTTCATTTGTAAGTGTTGCTTTCCTTATTACAATACCCCATCGAAAATCTGTTTTGTTTTATTGTTGTTTCGTTTTTACTGCACTCAAAGTGTGACTGTGCCCACAAATTACTCATTCACAGTCACCAAAAAAAAAACACTCTTCCCCTGTAGAGAAATCCAACTTATTACTATTCTTATTACTGAATTTGGTAAAAGCAGTTTGTGATTCCTGGCACTACTTTACAGCTCCCTTTTTTTGACTTTTAAAGATTTTCTACTCAGGGAAACTTTGCTATCATGCATTAAATATCTCAGCCTTGTTGGTTAGTGGAGCTGCTGCAGATTTCACAGCCTTGCTTAAGGGCACGAAGATGCACTATCAGGAGCGATCAGAGAGATTTGCTTTATTTACCTAGCTTTTCTGTCTCAGCTACTGGCCATTGTGGCCCAAATGAAATACTTTTACTGTGATTTTGTTAAGGTGCACACAATAACATTAGCACGTCATTGGTATCAGCAGATAAAGGTCTTAAAATGGGGGCCTAAAATTAATAATTGTGCCAATTTGACAGGCTGATAAGATGACACTTTAATTATGCAAGTTAATTAGTGGAAGATTTGCCCTTGTTGTGGTTATGTTCAGGACTGTCTCAGAGAGGGCATCATACAACCCTGTTAAAGTGGGATTCATTTATAGTTTTGGCATGTTTTATGTGCACCCTAAGTTGAAGAAGTTTTTGAAAAGCATCATATTTTATGTCTGTATCTGCCACCAGGGCTGTCACAATAAGAATAGGCATTATAATGTGTAAATCTCACTATAGCAGAGACACCTGCAATTCAGTGGAAAAAATATGTGCATATATTGGCATTGGCAAGTGGCCAAAATGAGTTGTAAATTAATGGCAAAAATCCATTATCGTGCATCACTAATTTTATTAATGGCACATGAAGTACGTCATTGCTGTGTCGAGATTTGGAAGTGTGAAAGCATGAGGTGTTGTCCAGATGTGTGACAGCTCTTATCCGTCCAGCTCTGAGCTATCTGAGAAATTTCCTCCTCAGCCACATCAGGACAGATTCAACAAATCCAGCGCTCTCCGAGAAAGAAAAGATTTATGGCCCTTTTCATTGACGCTCATTTCCATAGATCATTCATAAACAGGGAGGCGGTCTTTTCCAGGGCATGAGGTCAAGATGTTTCATCACCACAGTGGATCTTGTAGAAGTAATGCAGAAATAATGTTGAAGTAATGCAGCGCTGTGAGGCAGCTTGGTGCAACGTGTGGAATGTTGCTTTCAGTCTGACACTGTAGTTGGATCTGGTCTGAGTGAAAACATTTCCTACCATCTGTGGCGAATACTCACTTTGCGCTTTTTTTCTGAGCTACAAAAGTCAAAGCCAAACTAATATGTGCACATGCCAGGCCAGTCAATTGTCTCATTTTCTGCATGGTTGTAGAATATTTCACATAAAAAAAGGCTGAATGATTAAAACCAAGCCCAAGCAAAATGTGTATGCAAACTATTTGCATTCTGAGTATGCATTTAAGAACTTTACTGTTGTTTTCTAATTTATATATCATAAAAAAAAAACAATGCATTGTCTTGTATGAGTCATTGCACACAAAAAAAACCCTTATTCGTCCATTTGTACATTTTGTGAGGCTTGTTTTTTTTTCACCTTATGTCAATTTTTCAGCCCCTCCTAGAGCTGGACCCCACTTACAGCACCCCAGTCCGAGCTCCGCCCACTGAGATGTCACTGGGCGGTGATGATGAAGACATAGAGGAGACTTCTGGACACGAGGTGGAGGTGACCACAGAAAGAAGTAAATAAACAATGTCAAACTTGGGTTTTTTTGTTTTGTTTTTTGTTTTGTATGTTTTATTCAGTCATCCTCATCACATACAACATAGGAACATACACAGATTTTCACAACAACAACAATAATAATCATAAATATAAACATTCTAGGTAACACATAAAAAATGCTAATTAATATATGATGGTAATGACTGAAAAGGTATAGGCTGAAGCATAATGCTTATATTTGCCTACCCTACATAAATCCTAAATTAAGCTACCCATCAAACATCATTTATAAGAAAAAAGAAAAAAAACTATTCCAATTTATAACTCTCAAAAAAAGCCTTAACAACCATTTGTTTAAAAATCAACAATGAGTTACACATTCGTAAATTTAAGTCAGCATCATTCTAAAATCTAACCCCAACAACAGAAATACATCTTCTTTTAATTCCCTTCTTAGCTTTTGGGACAGTAAACTTAGAAACATCTCTTAAACCATATTTCCCCTCCCGCACAGAAAAGAATCTTTGTACTGTATCCGGCAGTGACTTTGTTTTTACTCTGTACATTATTTGCATTATTTTAAAATAAACCAAATCACTGAATTTCAAAACATGTGACTTCATGAACAATGGATTTGTGTGATCATAATAACCAGCCTTATTGATAAGACGAATAGCTCGTTTTTGTAACACAATTATTGAGTTGATAGCTGTTTTAAAAGTTGATCCCCACAGTTCTACACAGTACGACATATATGGAAGTATAAGTGAACAATAAATAATATACAAGCATTTATAATTTAGTATATCCTTAGATTTATACAGGATTGCTATTGATTTTGATATTTTACTTTTTATATAATCAATATGTTGTCTCCATGTTAATTTATCATCTGTCACTACACTGAGGAACTTAGTCTCACATTATTATATTTAATAAAATGTTTCTTGATGATCTGCCACATCTTTTCTGGCAATTATTAGCTTATCTTATCCATCACATGTGCACACTAGCTTTTATTTTATATGTGTATGATGACATAGAAGTGATGCTGTAATACATGACCAAGGCTGCCTCTCCTGTGGTGTATTTCCCACATTAGCCAGCAGATGGTGCTGGAAGAGACAAAAAGCAGCTGTTTCTTTTTCTCCATCTCCTCTGACCTGCCCTAAATTAAGGTCCCACATCCAGATAGGTTATATAGATTACCATTCTGAATAGTTCCTCCTTTTCAGATCATGCTAATAAAGTATCATCTTCTTTGACCGAAAGCTGTTTTTAATGTGCTCACTTTCCGTTTTTCTTACAGTGAAATCATTTGAGCCAAGTACTTCAGCCTCCGTATTTAACACTGACACTGTAAGTTGTGATTTTCTAATTAATAATTTTGATGTAAATGTTGATGTTAAGCACAGCACATATTTAAGATTTTAAAGGGGACCTATTATGTTCCTTTTTAGGTTCATACTTGTACTTTTGGTTTCTATTAGAACATGTTTACATTATTTAATGTTTAGAAAAACACTTTATTTTCCTCATACTGTCTGTACTGGAACACCTATATTCACCCTCTGTCTGAAATGCTGTGTTTTAGCACCCATCTCCTTTAGCACTCCTCCAAAAAAAAGCCCAGTCTGCTCTGATTGGTCAGTGTTTTAGGTCCTCAGTAACTATGTGTCTCTGCACTGTCATTGCAGCCATGGAATGGCTGTAACAGAGACAAGCAGCACTTTCCATTGTGGAAAATCAACAGTCAAAGCTTCTAAACACAACTGGACATGTTCCAGCAAGAATATGATCTGAAACCAAGGAAAAATTTACAACATCAGCGGTCAAGTTTCCCTGACGTTAGCATGTAGCTACTACATGTAGCAGTGTACTTGCAGCTGGGAATGACAGTAACAGAGTATAGTGGCACTTTCTACTGTGAAAAATCACCAATAAAAGTTTGCAAACCAAAATCTTAACAACCCAACATTTTCCCACAGGAATATGATCTTAAATCTAGGAGAAATTAACAGCACTTGCAACCAAAATTACACATTTCCCTGATGTTATCATGCAGCTACATGTGTGTCAACACTTATAGTAGCGTGTCTGGTGCAGATTACCATATAAAGAAATCTGTCACAAGCTGACGTTATCTCATAGCCAAAGTAGATAAATCAAAGTAGTCCAGAGTCTGAGGTTTTGCTCACAAGGATAACTTGTACACATGTTTACCTCATCATTTGAAACTTAGCCCATTTAATCCGGACATCTTACATTGTAATATTATGTATATGACTAAATAAGGAAAATAAATAAGGAAAAGCATCATAGGTCCCCTTTAAATAACATATGTATCTGGATGGTTGTACAGTAATGTCGAACATTATTTAACAATTTCTTATTCTTTGTTTAATTAGAGCAGTAATATGCAAGACGAACTATGAAAATTTACCCATCTCTTGAGCCAGTTTCCTGCAGCACAAGGTTACCAGTTACCATAACTGAGTCTCACTATGTTCCCCATTTGAAATTCTGGTGGGGAAAATCATAGGTTTTGTTTTTCACTCAATTTATGACAAACGATTGCTCATTGTCTCCATTTGCTAAGCCAGACATCCTCCCTCTGCCTGCAGTACGTTCGTATCTGCAATTGGAGTCTCCACAATGTGTGATACTCTGCTATATTCCAGTGAATGAATGACTGTATGAAACACTTGGAGTTTATTCTATGTTCAGTCCCTCCAGGTGACTCCAGGACAGAAAGGGGAGCGAGGTGATCCAGGTCCAGCAGGTCCCCCAGGACCACCTGGCCCTCCAGGACATGCCTCAGGAGGCGGGGAGGAAGGGGAGCCCGGACCCAGGGGTCCACCAGGACCACAGGGACCGTCAGGCCCACCTGGAGTTGCAGGGAAAGATGGACTGCCTGTGGGTTTATGTTTGTTTGCTTTATTTGCAATATTTAAACTATTCTACGTCTAAACTTTCTAATTACAGAACATTATAAGAATTATTCAGAGCACATTCTGTTGTTCAGGTCAGTCCAGCAGGTCAATTAATACAATGATGGATTGGTTTTCTATTTTTGTCGTTTCTCCAGGGAAGCAAAGGTGAAACTGGTGCCCCAGTAAGTAAAGTCTTTCCAGTCTTTTAGATTTATAGGTTCATTTTTTCAATGTCTCTGGGGGAAACTGATGCAGGAATGTACCCATTTTCAACATACAGGAGGTGCTCATTTAGAGAGCTACACTTTATATATGAGCTGATACTAACTGCTGATCCAGTCCATTACCTTTAGTGACCAGTTTGGGGTCACAGATAAAGTTATGGTCCTGGCCTCATTTCTGATAGCACTGTCTGTAGGATTCTTACTTTCACTTCTTATAACTAGATACAAGATGACATCTGATATAGTGATAGCTCCTGTAGCATTGAGCACTTCTGTAACTGTCTTTTTCCACAGGGAGCAACTGGGATTCCAGGATTCCCAGGACTACAGGGAGAGCCTGGTCCTAAGGGAGAAAAGGTAGGAATACCGCTCTTTAAACGATAAGTTAGGTATTTGTCAGCCTGGACCCTATTTTCCCATGTTTTTGTGTATAAGTGACTAATAGGAACAACAGTTTTTGAAACTGGTCCAATATGGAGTGAGAGTTTTGCAGCTGGCAATGGCGAAAAAGGATGCAATATAAGCGCTAGGGACATTTGTACATGGTCAGTCTATGTTCACTAAAAGTGCCTGTATTTGCCACTGACAGACTGAAATTGTTATTATAAATGTCTGACAGGATTATGGAAAGGATCCCTACAGAGGTAGACCTTTTTTTCTAAATTGCCTCTGCTAAACGTTTTATTTTGTGTCTGTAGACACTGAATGGAGTGTGTTTTCTGATAACAAAATGACTGTTTATTTAAATGGAGTCTGGTGGGTTTGGCAGTAGCAATTTTGAAACTGTTTCTGGTTGGACAAAAATGATCTTACTCTTTAACAAGACGGTCTATCTCTGTAAGGAACATTTACATGAGTTGTTAGACAGTCTGATCCTGTCAGTGGCAAAAACAATCACTTTATAGGAAGTAAATTGACTGTGTACAAATGCATAACGTGGTTACATTGAAGCCTGTTTCCCTGCTGCTGGTTGCAGCGCTCTCACTTAATACTGGACCAGTTTGAATAAAAAATATTATTCCCACAAGTCACTGAGATACAAAAACATGGGAGAATAGGGTTCAGACTGAAAAACACTGAACTTACTAACTTTAATACCTTGATCCCTGGGCTTGAATATGATCAAAACATAAATACTCCCAGACATATTCATACGATGTAAACTTTCATGGACATAAATTAGTAATTAAGAACTAAATGCACACATGCATAAATATCCCACTGCTGTCTCCTTCAGGGCGATCCTGGTGTTGGGCTCCCAGGTCCTCCAGGCCCTCCTGGACCTGCAGGTCAACCAAGGGCGTCGCCCATGTTCCTGGTAGGTTATAAAATAACCTTCTTTACCTTTACTTGGTCCCATTAACATCTGGTGTGGTGTAGTTTATTAATGGTATTTAATTCAGAAATTAACATTTAGGTTCAGCCCCAGGCTGAAGTACGGAAATATTGGAGATAAAAGACAGCTGAAATCCATCATGTTTTTATGCATTATTGATTTATTATGTAGAGTTGGTTTCCATCTTTCCAGGCACAACACTAATGCTCAGCTGTCTTTGCTGCTGTTAAATTCAGTGGAACTTGCACATTGCAGCTGGTCCTTCAGCTTTTGGATAATCCTGTTGTTTTTCATTAATCATCAAACTCTGTTCAGTTGTTGTTGTTGTTTTTTCTGAGGTTATAGTTTCAGGTATTAATTTTCTGCCCCAGTTTTGCTCTGCTGCATCTGTCCTTTGTGTTCACTGCTGTTTTATACTCCATTAATATTTATAAATGTGATTAAAAAGAATTATGGTCCAAAATGAAATATCCATCATGTGAAAATGCGAAACAATTGATTCCTGACCCTGCTGATTGTTTCTTTTTAGGGCTGAAGCATTTATATTTCACAAGTATGTCATTATGAATCTCCAGGAGCAACATGACTGGAAAGTAATATGAGGCATTAAGAAATGAAACCCTTCAGTGATAGTGATTCCACCCAGTCTGAATTCAGTAACTGTGACTAGTGGTTTAAATTATCGACAAATCATATGTCATGTGTTCATTAGGAGGGGTCAGGATTTGAAGACTTTGACAGTGACGCAGAGATTATTAGGGTAAGTGAACTTTGTTTTCACTCTCTGTGACATTAGATCATATTTAGCATATTTAGGGGGTTTCTTTTGTGACACCCTGTTTGTTTCGTCATCTCTAGCTCCAGGTTGACATGTTGCACTTTTTGTTTTGCCATCAGGGGCCTCCAGGGCCTCCTGGTCCCCCGGGACAGCCAGGGCCCCCAGGAACTTCATCTGAAGACATCTTTCCTGGACCACCTGGCATCCCTGGAAAAGACGGGAGGGATGGAGAGAGGGGTGAACCTGGACTGCCTGTGAGTTAGACATTGTTTTCTTTGGTTTTTGACATTTTTCATGTGCTTTCTATCAATAGGAGCAAATATATACAAATATATAGTCCTTTGTGATGTCTGCTGTACCATACTTGCCAACAATCCCATTTTCTAGAGTTTCTCCCATAACTCAAGGCCATCTCCTTTTGCTCTCCCATTTTGTTGTTTCTCCTAGGAAACCCCATTAATTTGCATGACCCTCAAACATTATTGCGAACAGTCGGAAGAAACGGACCCATAAGTTTTGCATCTTTGACATCACCTGAGCCAGATCGTTTATAAAACACAAACTACACATACAATCCACACACTTCATAAAATTCAACCCATCTGTCACCACAATCCGATTAAACAGGCATGTGCACAGCTGTTATCTGCACAAGCAGACAGGCCGGCTAATGTAACATAGCCGTTAGCTTGCCATGCCTTTTGCAAAACCTGTAGGGTTGATTTTAATGTAAGACACGATGGGATCAATGACATAACTTTACCATCCTTGCCACCGGTAAAAACTCCCGTATCTTGAAACCCTACTGTAAATGTTGGCAGGTATGACTGTACTGTTAACTATACTTCAACAAAGCCATGTAGTTGCACAGATACATATAAGGCAAAATTTGCAAGAGAGCCATTTATTTTCTCCAACAAGTCAGCAGTGATTTGAAAAGAGAGCTTGCTCTTGAAGTTCACTGACTGGTGTCAGAGCACTTCCATTGCTGACCTAACTTCTGTTTTCAGGTGATTGAGGAGTGGTTTAGTGACTTTGGTTCTGGTTCTGGTTCTGGGTCTGGTTCTGGTTCAGGGTCTGGTCAGGTAGTAACGTTTGGTCCCATCATATCCAAGGGACTGAAAAGACAGTATTTCCCCCAATTTCATTTGACAACCCATGTTCATTCACTGCTTTGCTGCCATTGCTTGCCATATTGATTAATGTGCAAACATATTAAGGGTGTGTGTGGTGTGAACAGAGAGTGAGACCTTCTTTGAAGTGTGTGCATGTATCGATTGAGGTATAAAGTCCATAAATAAGTGTCTGTGTTTTCATCGACTTTCAGTAAGGGCCCATTTTATATCTGTATGCGCCCACGTACCAAAAGTTCCAATAAGTCATGTCCTTGTCCAATTATCCTGGAGCTACAGTAACAGCACTTTGGCAGAAACTACTGTAAGAGCTTCAGAACATGGTGTGCACTACAGTTTCTGTTGGGGGAAATGTGTCTTTTGTCTTTAAAATGTCAGAAGCTTTTACTAACTGTGTGAATGGACTACTCACAGGTTTACAACATTTACTGCAGCACTGCGGTGCATAAAAGGTTGATTCATTCCGGTCCCTCAGAGCCCATTAGCTTTGTTTAATATGTTCTCATTTTAACCAGTTTGCATTCACCTTTGTTCAAAAAATATGAATGGTACCAAGAATTTAATAGCCAGTAGTGAATGTACAGAGTTAGTAGATATTTTTATGCATTTAAAATGTGAAATGTAAATACAGTGATGTCACTCTTGCAGGGAGTTGATGGAAAAGATGGGGATCCAGGACCTGCTGGGGAGAAAGGAGACAAGGTGAGGCTAATGAATGTGCATGTGCAACATAGCATGCATCATCACAATAAATTTATTACTCTGGACTGTTTTTACAAACCACTGAGTTATGTCCTGCTGTGTGAATGTGCAGCACACGAGCCAGGAGCAGGCTCTTGTTTGTGTGACTTCCACCACGCTGCCTTTTGTACAGGCTCACTCTGATTTCCCTGGAGCAGGCCTCTTAGTGCTCTGTTAGCAAAAACAATTACACACAAACTAAATAACCACCTAACACAAAGAGCCAAGCTCTTAATGAGATGACCCCGTGGACTAATAAAGCTAAGGGGCTCGAGTGTAAACATGTCTGTGTTGCAATAGCTGCTCTGTCTTTGTGTGCAAAGCAGAAACTATAGTTGCTCTCAAGTCGTCACTGTAGTTTATGTGATTTGATGGAATATTATCTTTAACAGGGAGAACCTGGTGTGAACGGGCAGCCAGGAGTGAAGGTAAAGTCAATTTCATTGCATGTCATCCTTCATTAAACAGGGAGAATCGTCAATGATATTAATAGTCATGCTTAGATCTTACTGTACCTTTAAATTGTTATTGTACCCAAAGTGGCACTTGTAGTGTCACTGTCTAATATCCGCATACTTTTAGTTGCTTAGGTAGCCCCTCTGGGTTGTGTGCAAATCTGAATGACTTGGATGCCCTTGGATTTATTTGATGTTGTCCAAGAAGCAGCGACCCATTTTATGAAAATAAAACCAAGATATTAACAGATGGTATTCTTTATCATTCCGTCTGTTCATCTATAATTTATGGCAGTTACTTAGCATAGAAAAAGGTTCAAATAAAAATTCTGTAAAATCATTTAAATACATTTTAAAGGTTCAGTATGTGAGATTTTGGATGGATTTAGGGGCATATAGTGGTGAGGATTACAGATTGAAACCAGATGAAACTACTGGTTAGAATTCCTTAAGTGTTCATTGTTCAGGAGGTTTCTTTCACTTCAAAACACAAAACAAATGGACCCAATGATTTAAAAATCTAAAAAAGAAAAGAAAAAATGGATTAAGCAGTTTTACCTTATAATTCAGTGTTTTTCTGACACTGCTTGTTGCAGATGGGCTCCTAACTATGGTGGCCAGAGAAACACAAAATGACCCAATGTAGAGCCAGTGTTTGGTTTGTCCAATCTGGGCGACGGTAGAAACATGGCGGTGAACATGATGATCTCCATAAATGAGGACCCGCTCCCCTTGTAGATAGTAATGGCTAATTCTAAGGTGATTATACACCAAAGAAAACATACTTATTATATTATCCTGAGACCCAAACTTTTGTTTGATATGCCTTTTCAATTTCTGCTAGCTATTTGGGATCAGTAGGACCCTATATATATATATATATATATATATATATATATATATATATATATATATATATATATNTCTCCACTACTTCCTAAATAACAGCTTCCTAGCTAAAATTGGTTAAATTTGTTTCCATATCAAACTGCATAAATTATTAATCAAAAATAAACAAGTTTCAACCATAAAATGTGATCAGATTGTGTACCTTGTCCACTTTGGTGTTGGGATCAGCTGCAGACTGACTTGACAGAGATATCTGCCATTTTGTTTTTACTCGGATTAGTGTATTATGCTCTTACTATCACTAGGTGGCACAAAAAAGTGCCACAAATGAGGACAGCAGGTCTCAGTTAAGTAGAATGAAGTATAAGGTCAACCCAAAATGTGTGGTCATCATATGAGGACACAGGGTCTCAGGAGGATATTATATTTAATTTCTGCCAGTGTATCCCCCAGATCCTACACACTGGACCTTGAAAGCGCAAAACACCTCTTTAGGTCTGAAGGTTACGTGGCCTACATGTTTTATTTTACCTGATGTGAGAGAGGTTATTAGAGTGCTGGAAGCATCACAGTTGGAGTCATTTGTCTGTTTTATTCATGGAGCTCATAGTACACATGGAAATATTTTAGGCAAGAATGGAAATGTTTCCATTCCAAGAGATCCAGTGACATCTGTGTTTGTCTAATAGAAATAGGTTCGAATGGCAGAGAAGATTTTTATCTTTCTGATGCCAAAACATGCATATTTGACATTTATAGAGATTCCATATTGCTTGTTAAAATTGTTTTGGATATCTGTTATTATCAGCATGATGGTGTTTTAATGGACAAATCAGTGGTCCTCAACCCAGTCAGAGGGGTACTGCAACACATGGATTGTGAATCCAGGGTGTTGGATTACGAAACTATGCACTCAGATTTACACATTCAGGGTTTTTTTTTGTTTTTTTTTAACCATGTGACCCCAATGGGGCTCTCTTGTTACTATATTAATTTAACAGATTTTATGATCATTTTGCAGGGAGATCAGGGCCCTCCAGGGTTTCCAGGCGTGCCAGGCTCAGAAGGTCCAGAAGGGCAGCCTGGTCCCAGGGGTCCTCCGGGGCCCCCAGGTCCCCCTGGAAGAGGCTTCACCGTGGACTTTGAGGTACGGTCTGTTTCATTACTTTATGATCAGTATACTTAAATGATCTGTAAGCAACATTCAGAGCATTAATACAGCAACAAACCATTATTTGCTCTGTAAAGATATGTGGTGGGGTAATGATGTCCTGAGAATGAAGTCACTCTACTTGTGTGTGTTATAATCTGAGCATCTCTGTGGTTAGTTCTGGTATCTGGAAGTGCATGTGTGTATCCCACTAGCTAGCTCTTCAAGGCCACTTTGCACCCCACTCATAAGATGGTTACCGTTGATAACAGGACAGCATTGTCATGGAAGCACAGCACCCACCCTTTGGTTTCCCCCTGGTTAACGCCATTAGGCCTGTCAGCACTGTTGCCGTTGGTTAGAGATGTTTATGGTTTAGCTGCCAGCTGCTGGCTCAGGTACCTCCATTTCGAGAACCATGAATAGACAACTCATATGCTCTGAATTTTGCATAGAGCCCTTATAAAGTATATCTCAACCTGCCGCAGTATGTTTATCACAAGGAATAAGAAGATACTGCTGCAGTGCCTATTAAAAACATGTCTGTTCAGAACAGGCTGATTGCTTGGCTTTCCTAAGAGCTGCTCATCCAAACAGCTTCACATTCAAGACTGTACTTCCTTTGAGTCCCAAGCAAATACACCTGCTATGATATGTTTTTATCTCCTAGCAATGTTTACGTGTCATTTTGCTGCAAAAGCTCACACATTTTATGGCCTAAATAATGTCTAGACCTGTCTGTTTTGGGGAACAAAAGCATTTGCTATGAAAAATACATTGCTGATGCTTGAAATGTTTGAGTTTGCTTCAATGTAAGATCTCTGGTCTCTCTTAATTCATCACTTAATGAATGTACTGTAGCAAGCAACAAAGAGCGAGCTGTGCCTAGCATGCCATTTGATGGTTTTATAGTTAATAGGGGTCCCTATAATTCTGCCAGTACAAATGCGCTACTAATGAATACGTCCCGTAGATGTCAAGAGCTCAAACTACACATTGCACTTCTTTGGGTCCTCAGCAATTATCTGTTTTGGAGACAGTATCTTATATGACACTCACAATTTGATGATTATGAACTTCTTTTTGTGTTATGTTTTAGGATTTGGAAGGATCTGGGATAGATGGTGGTTTTGGAGCTACGCTCTCCAGAGGCCCACAGGTACAGCTGCAGTACCTGTTTTTTGTGTCAGTCATCATACAGTTTTATTTTATCATATCATCAACTGCTAACCTCAGATAATCACTTGTGTTTGTTACACAGGGTCCTCCAGGAATCCCTGGACTTGAAGGACCGAAGGTAAGATATCTGTGTGTCTCTGATAGTTACAGTAAGGATTAAGATTTGTTTCAGGGTTATTATTAGGGTTGGGGTAAGGCATGCAGTGGTTGTGGTTAAAGTTAGGGTAAGCATACAGAGCAAAACTAAACGTTATAGAGGTATATAGAGAATTATAAAGTTTAGGTAAGTGATCATTCTGATTTTGTTTAGAAAATCATTTGATTGTTTTTCATTAATTTGTTTTTGCCTCTCTCAGGGTAAAGATGGTTTAGACGGCTCCCCTGGAAACCCAGGGCAAAAGGTGAGTCTGCTGTCAAGTTCAAGTTCTGTTACGCTTATGAGATGTAAGTCATTTCAGCACAAGCTGTTGGGACAAGCTTCTTAAATGGCTTTAATGTTTAGGTCATAGTTAACAGTTGTAAAGGCCACATGGTGACAAGTGATGTCAGCTTGTGGCAGCGACGTGCTCTGAAGAGCAGGGATGCTGGCCTCTGTCCAAGTTTATGACCTGCCTGGTTGTGGTTCTTGTTGAATCTGGCCTGACATCCTCATGTGACTTCCCTACAGAAATGAAGCGTCACAATTATCACATCTCATCTCAATGAATCCTGTAATTAGAACTTGACTTCATCTTCATCAGTAAAGTGGGCAGTAATCATGTCATTTACTTGTCATTGTTAGGTAATAACAGGGATCTAAGTGAAATGCATTGTACACTAGTGAAATGAAGGAAGCAGGATATCTTGTAACAGTGATGTCTTTCTGTGTGTCTCTGCAGGGGGAGAAAGGTGCTACAGGATCACCAGGGTTTCCTGGACTGGATGGACTAAGAGGGGATCAGGTCAGTAAATGGATAGGCCACTAGATACAAGAACAGACAATGGATTTCATGAAAATCAGCTTTTACAAATGGTTGAGACTGATCATTTCTGGCTCCTATATGGAATATAGAAATGGAAATAGGGTTTCAAAAACTGATCGTCAAATCAAACCTGTTGATAGATAGTATCCCTAAAACAATCTGTAACATGTATACATTATATGAAGACAAACAATGGGACAGCATGTATCACTGATAGGATAAAGGCTATAACAGTAAAACATACTGCTAATAACTGAAAGTTTCACTTTGAGAATTTGTCTCTTATTTTGTGTCTTCACCAGGGACCAAAGGGGGGCAAAGGTGATCCAGGACTAAAGGTAAAACCACCAAAGAGTGGATTTGTGGTGTGACTAGGGGTTTAACAGTACACAAAAGTAACAGTTTGGTGTGATTTCATTACAGCGGGGGAAAAAACCCAAATCCATAAGGATATGTTTGCTTATGTTCATTTATTGTGAACAGACGGTAGTGCAAGGGTCAAAAACACACAGAATCCTCCTGCTGGAGACGAAGAACATTTCTGTCCACAGGCAATTTTGGTAAACTGTTGAATAATAAAAATAAGGAACGTTTCTGTATTACTCTGTACAGACACTGAGCCCACACTCTCCTGAAATGCAGTAGGTCACAACTGCGAACTATCTCTTAAGATATGAAATTGAAAATAGCAAAATACAGTGAATAATAAAAAGTAAAACTTGTGCATTGGTAGAAGTGTTTCAGTTAGTTCCATCTTGGCTGTATTAAATCATTCAAACCACCCAAACATTTGTCATCCTGGTGGTTGGCACATCTGGGTGATGCAGTCAAATGTGTATTAGCATGTGTGATGTCACTCCACTTACAGACCGTACAGCAGTTCAGTAATACCGACACATCGTCCTTGTCTTGTACACAACTCTCTCTCTGTTGCCGTTATAGCTTCCTGGTAAAATGCAGGAGGGTCTAGAAACTCAGCACAGTGTGACTGATTCACATGCCAATCTACTTGTTGTGCTAATCTTAGCATATGTTGCTAATGGCGTATGGTTTAAAGTTTCTGGGCAGAACTCACACTTAGGAACTTTGGTTCCACATAACGTGCACCACGGTATCTACATACTGTGTATTTTGCATGCAGCTGCTTGTACCAAACCATGAACTCCTGTACCCTGACATTTCGGTACAAGTACGCTCACAGTTACAGCCCTAGATGTGATCAAACTCATAGATGCAGACACACATTTGTGCATTCAAATGTTCATGTTGCTATTCACTTAAAGGCTAAAATGTTGAACATGTTTCTCAGGGAGAGGCAGGACGGGACGGACTTAGTCTACTCGGCCCGCCAGGGCCACCTGGACCACCAGGACCCCTCCTCAACCTCCAGGATGTAAGTAACGCCTGACCACAGACATTAAAGACGAGTTTTAAACTTTTATCCACATGACCTTAAACATGTTGTGAAACCAGAGTGATTGAGTTTGTTGAGTGAGTCGGTTTGATTCCATTGATTTTCCCTCTGACTTCTCTCCTTCAGCTTCTACTTAACGATACAGATGGTGCCTTTAACTTCTCAGGGATTTTTGAAGCTCAGGGATCCGCTGTAAGTATCAGACAGAAAACATCAGTCAGAAACCAAATGATCTTGACGACGTGACGACATAAAATGTGCGCTTAGATAGATATTGTTGCTTTATGTTTGCAGATTGGAACAGCTCTTTGTTCCAGTAAATGATTTCAGCTGTTTCCTCTCAAACAAGAGTAACATCACAAGAGCTGCACATGACACAAATGAGTGCACATACATGTAGATGACAACATGTAGAGAAATTATATTGACTTGACTTTATTCCTGTCATAACTGAGCCCAGCAGTTGGATATGAAGTTATCTTAATTTTTATCTCCTAAATGTTTGCAGGGTCCAAAGGGTGACACTGGGTTACCAGGAGTTCAAGGACCTCCAGGACTGAAAGTAAGTGGGACATGCTGTATACATTGTCTCTGCCATGTAAAACATCAAAGCAGATTAAGGAGGGTGAAACAAAATGACATGTACTCTTATTTTTCTATATTCACATGGTTAAATTAATAGAAGTTAAGATTTGTACACAAGCATGTTGCTTTCCTCTGTCTACACATGGTTTATTGGTTTGTTTACTTATGTGTCTGCATGCAGGGTCAAAAGGGTGAGCCAGGGATTGTCATCGCAGCAGATGGATCCATGCTGTCAGGCATGGCTGATCCACTGGGACCCAAAGGAGCCAAGGTTATATTTGATTTCACTGCTGTTCTTTTGTTGTTGTCGTTGTTTTTACTTTTGAGGTCAAGATCTTTGTCCTCCTATTTTTCTTGTGCATGCACTCACTATGGATATTTAGTGTATGCATTCTCCAGAGGATTTGAGTTTCAGTATTAACACTGTGCTGTAAAATACAATTTTGAAAACATTTTCAGTAGAGGTGTACAAATCAGTGTAAATGTCTCTTTGTTTGCAGGGAGATATTGGTGTACCTGGACCTGCTGGAATTCCAGTGAGTATTAACAGCGTGCAACAAAAGCATCTAATCTCAGGTTCTATAACATCATTAACTCCTATTGTTTCCACTGCTATGGATGAAAGGTGCTATGAATGCATTTAAAGCCCCTTTCCCACTGGACAAAAAAACACTTACACCCACTGACACCTGGCTTTTGTATTTAATGGGAAAGGTTACAATCTGTGTCTGTTCCCATGAATCATGACTTTACAGCAATCATGGGTATTTATAGGCTCCAGCGCTGATTGGCAGTGATGAAAACGTGATACCTGGGTAGACATACAAATTTTCCAGCACAATGCAATGATGTGCTGCTACAACTTCCGTCTGTCTTCTTCCAAGCAGCACTCAGACATTGATCCAAATTAGCTGCCTGGCAACGAGTTTTAAAGGAAGACTGAATAAGTACATTTCACTGGCCTCCATGCTGTTTTTCACTGCTTACTAGAGACATGCTGGGAACACACACTGTTTATAGCATACATGACACACTTCTACAAACCATGCTTAACACCAGGACAAGACTAACCCACCAATGCGATGGTTACCTGAACCCTGCTACAAGGCGACACTGTAGTGATAAAATATGAGGCCAAACGGAGCAGTAATTCACATTATATTTCATTATTTATGAAGATGTGACTCACCTTATAAGTAATGAGATGTAACCCTTACCATTATCCTAACCTTAATTGCCTCTCTTTTAATAGAATATAATATTAGAATAGAATAGAGGATACTTTATTCATCCCCTCGGGAAATTCGGGTGTCCAGTAGCTCACATATATATCCAGTACAACAATTACAGACAATAAATAAATATGCATAAATAAGAGAGTTAAAAACAAAGGATAGCATGGAATAGGCTTGTAGCACTCCTCCGCCACAGCTCCCAGTGAGTCCAGTCTCCTGCCCAGCACTGAGCTGACTGCAACATAAAACAGGGCACTCGCCACCACAGTCTGATAAAACAGACTACCTTACCTAATACTTAATAGCTAGCTATATGCTAACTTAGCATTTTCTTCAGGGCTTCCCCTTTAGCACCAAGGAGTGAAGGGGGCTGATTGTGGACTGATGCGTAGGAATAATGGGGGAGTCATGTAGCTAGAGGGCGCGTCACGTAGCTGCTCCAGTCACATCTATGCCTATTTGGTTCACTTAACTGTTTTATGATGCGTGTATGGCATTGGACCTGACACACTAATAATAACGAGAAACAGAAAGACACACTCGTCTAGTGCACAGCTGCGTGCAACAGGAAAAGGAGTCTATCGTCTATCTTTAGCAGTGTGTTAAAAACCTTCATATAGGTGATCATTTTGGTTAAAAAAAAGGGTCTGAGAATTTGTTTTGTTCCCAACAGGGGCCTATTGGACCACCAGGACCTAAAGGAGAGTTTGGTTTTCCAGGAAGACCTGTAAGCACCATGAACTCACTATACATTTACCACTTACACTTCCCTTTGCTAACTGATTTTTAGAGTTTAAGTTTGATACAGCTGCTGTTTGATAGGCTTTATTTTTAATTTAATCACACATTAACTCAATTCAAGTCAACAAAAACCCAATTTCCCAGATTTCCATGTGGGAATCATTAAAGTTTAATCCATCTAACTTGCCACACTGTTGTTGATATATCTTTTGGTTGATGTCTGTGTGTGTGTAGGGTCGTCCAGGCCTGATGGGACCTAAAGGAGAGAGAGGGGACTCTGCAGGCCTGCCGGTGAGTCACACACCTAAACTGGATTAAGACAGAAACCTGGTTCAGAATCTGCAAATGAAACGCACAGTGACTGAGCAGTAGAATATGATTTCTGATTGCTTTATTTTTTAGTTGATGTACGCCTTAAATAGTTGAAAAAGCTCACCCTTTTCACTTTCTTTCTTCTGTCTGTGTTTCTTTTTTGTCTCTTCTTCCTCTTTTTAGGGACCTCCTGGCCCTCCTGGTTTGCCAGGCCGCCCAGGAATATTCAACTGCCCGAAAGGAGTAAGCACACACACATTAATTTTCACACAGATCTGATTCAATTCTGCTTTATCACCACGTGTATTTTATTTACATGGTCACTGTCCTCTCTTTCGTTACTGAAGACTGTGTTCCCCATCCCTCCCAGACCCCACTGCAAAATGGCTGTAAGTCTCCATCTTTGCAATCATATATGGCTGATAAAACTTGTCTTTATGAATGGTTTTATTACAGCCTGTGATAGAGATTTTTGTATGAACACTTATTCATTTCTGAGGGCAATTAAAATCCTATATAACCTGTCATCCTCCTGCTCTGTTTATATTCTAAATCGTATATTAATTTTACTAATGGTGGCCTGAAGGTTTAAAATAAGATTCATAATAATCTAATTGTCTGTCTGTCTTTATTAAACCTCAAGTTGCCTGTGCCATCTCATAATTTAATTTATGTGTCTACAGTAATTCACTGTCTGCTGACCCATTTATACAGTTTCTCCTAATCACAAACTCCCTTTCTTTATCTGTCTCTGTTACACGTCTCTACTCTGTTCCCTCTGTGTACACATAACGTGCATGTTGCTCCGTTTAACACTGGTGCTACCAAACCTTTCATCACTCAGAACTGTACGACAATGGCTCTAAAATATTCCTGCATGCTGCATGCCGAGGGTGGAAAGGTGAAGGCTCATTGCCAATACAGAAACCAGGTAGAGCTGAAATCACATCCACAGAAAATCTGCATGAGTCATTTGCATGTTGATCATGAATTAACATTACAGATTGGGTGATTTAATGTGTGATAATGGAATATAATTTGACAATTTATCTTTCTTGGATAATTACCCTGATATTTATGTATGATTTCTAAACTCAGTCACCACTGACTGCTGTTTATACGCTTGTGCTCCATTTTTTCAGCTTAATCCCAATGGAACCATTGCAGTCGGTAGGTTGGCTTATCTCTGTTGTTTGCCATGAATTAGAGAGTGTGATGTCTGTTTTAACTACTTTTATCAAAGTAAGGACAAGCAGTTAACTTAAGTTTTGTCTCTTAGGTAACTGTCAAACAGGACTAAAAGGAGAGAAGGGGGAGAGAGGCCTTCCTGGATTGCCGGCACCACCAAGTGAGTAAACGCATATGACAGCTGTCCAATGTGTCAACATTAAAAAATAAAAAATGTAAATGCATTTAAATACCATCACAAAGAAAAAATATTCCATAATCATTGCTGCTGCACAGCAGCAAGTCGGGGCTGGGCATTTTGCTCAGAGTGAAGGGAGAGGAAGATGAAAAAATAGAAGAGGAGGAAGACAAATGAAAAATACAGGAAGGTCTGTCAGCAGAATTGCTGGGACCATGACTAATTAAAATTTCATGAATTAAAAATATCTCAGCCATGTGTTTCTAATGCACGAAGTACATGTTAGGGTAGCCATTAGCTTGTTTATTATGCATCACCAAGGGCTCAAACTCACAACATCAGGCACCTGCCAAGTGGGAAACCATTGACGGTTTCACACTATGACTGGCAATCACCAGGGTTGCATGTACAGGCATATTTCAAACTAGTGTAGAAAAAAAATCAATTATTAAAACCAAATTATGAGAATCTTTTACTTCATCTGGACAACATGGAGATGTCTGTAATCTCTTTTCATAAAGACTGATTGCACCATGAGTGACAAATGATGTATAAAGATGCTCTTATTTCCATTGACTGCAACAGTTGACATGAGGATAGACCTCTACCATGCCATCAAAAAATGTTTTTGCTTTTTTCATGTGTGTTGGAGATTTATTGAGCAAGAATGTGTGGTAGCTGTTGACAGCACTGTTTACACCAAAACATGCACTGTGTGGTGGATCATCTGTGAAGGACAGTCTGGTGTCAATTTAGTGAATGGAGTGATGGACTCTGTAATTCCTGCAGCTTAAAGCATCTGAACATTTCTGCTCAATTGCAGCTACATTTTGATGAAAGTTGCAAAGAAGTAGGATGTATAACTGATTTGTTTTGGCTTTTCAATGT
The DNA here is from genome assembly GCF_006386435.1 of Epinephelus moara. Classification (NCBI taxonomy): domain Eukaryota; kingdom Metazoa; phylum Chordata; class Actinopteri; order Perciformes; family Serranidae; genus Epinephelus; species Epinephelus moara. The sequence continues at coordinate 11,160,202 of NC_065516.1, forward strand.
TTTTTTTAAACTTTAGAGGGTTGCTGTTGCGCCACCATCATGACTATTAGCCCCTAATTTTAGTTGAGAAAGCTTGGCCTAGAACTGGAGCTGTGGGCAAAGTTTGGTTTATTTCCATGCATGGCAGATGTCTTGTTAGGAAAAATAAAAATAAAAATATTAAGGAAAAGAAGATTTTATCTTAAGGTCATTTTATTTTGTATTTTCTCTGAACTTCCCCAAAATAATAATTAATTAATATTGGTTATAACTCCCTCATCTTTTTTCTCTGTTCTAGATACATACCTTCCCAGGGGTGTCTGGGTAAGTTTCATATGGAAGTGTTTTTTTTAATTTTTATTTTTAATTTTATTTTTTTTAATTTAATTTGGGGACATGTTGTGCCATCAGACTCACCTTTCAAGTCTTGTATGTGTTTTGTGTGTCTTTGCCTGTGCGTGTAATGACAGGGGTCCAGAGGTGACCAGGGCATTAAAGGAGAGAAAGGAGACAAGGGGGAGGCAGGGTTGCCAGGGCGACCAGGTATCCCTGGGAGACCAGGACCTGTGGTGAGTCATGATTCCATGGATACACACCGTGTTATCTTTGTTACAAATAATGTACCAAAGCAATCGATAACTTGCTCTCGACACATTTCAGGGACCTAAAGGAGAGGCAGTGCTTGGTCCACAAGGCCACCCCGGGGTGCCAGGTTCACCGGGTATCCCAGGCTATGGCAGACCAGGACCCGTTGGCCCTCCTGGACCACCAGGGCCTCCAGGTCCCTCTGGGTCACCCTCAAGATATGGCTCAGGTACAATTCATCCATCATACATATGTCATACAAATACAGCAACAGTTTAACCTGTATACAAATAGACTACCAAGTTCTTGTGGCTGACGAGATCAAACAATCAGTTGTAATGTGCTAATGTGAAAGTTGTTGACATTTTTTATGGCAGCTTTGACCATTGCTGGCCCCCCTGGACCTCCTGGACCAGCTGGACCTCCTGGACCTTCGGGTAACGCAGCATCTGTAAGGGAACTTGTTCCATCTCGAGATGTTGAACTGCATATAAATGATACACCAGCATGCTACGAACGTTTGCATGATTACACACAGTGTTTCTAGGAAAAAGTTCAGTTTTTCTTCTCTTTATTTGTTTCTCAGCTGAAAACATTTGCAAGCCGTGAGAGTATGATGCAGCACACAGTCAGGGATGCAGAGGGAACTCTGATGTACGTCACAGCAACAGGAAGTCTCTTCCTCAAGGTCTCCCAGGGATGGAAAGAGATACAGGTACTGACTTGGGCTAGTCTTAAAAACACCTTTAACACATTTAAACCACTGACAGGAGAAGTGATTGATATTGATCATCTTGTTACAATGCAATGATCTGTGGGAAACCTTGGGTCCTGGAATTCATGTGGATGCCACCTGACACGCACCACCCACGAAACACTGTTGCAGACCATGTATGTCCCTTTATGGCAACAGCACTCTCCAATGGCTGTACCCACCCTGCAGGGGAAATGCACCATGCCACACTGCAAAAGCTGCTCAAGAAAGGCCAGAGGAACGTGACAAAGAGCTCAAGGCGTCGACATGGCCTCCTAATTCCCCATATCCAGATCTGATCAAGCATCCTTGGGATGTGTTGGTACAGCACCTTGCAACCACAGGACTCAAAGGATTTGCCAATGCCCTATTGCCAGACTCCACAGGAAAATCCCAGAGGTCCTGTGTCCATGCCTTGACAGATCAGAGCCAAGTCCAATCCAAGATAGCCTTATTGTGGATCGGGAGTACCTTTGGGGTTCCAGCACATCCCAAGGATGCTCAATCAGATTTGGATCAGGGGAAATTGGAGGCCAGGTTGACGCCTTGAGGTTTTTTTTCACGTTCCTCTGGCTGTTCCTGAGCTGTTGTATTGTGGCATTGCACATTGTCCTGCTGGGGGGGCACTGCCATCAGGGAGTGTTGTTGCCATGAGGGGTGCAGGGGGTGATGCAGTGATATTGATACTAAACATTATTTAAAAGCATCTCATGCACATTAATGTCAGAATGACCTGAAAAATGAAGCTGCAGCATTCAGTAGCTCGAAACATGCCCCAGAGCTGCCCCCTTTTAAAATGATATGCATGTAGGTCACAGCTTGACTAATGTAGCAAATAAAACGGTGTCACAGCAGTTTAATTGCTTTTCTGTTTATTACTTGGACGTTTTCATGGTCGATGAAGCATTGAGTGAGTTTCCTGGTTTGCCTTTGAAACCTGTCTAAATCTACTCAGTGGAAAACACGTCCTTTCAGGACCGAGTGCTGCAGATATATATATATATATATATATATATATATATATATATATATACATATATATATACTGATATTTGTGGCTCATTCACTGGCTGTGAATCAGCTCTCCAGCATCACTACTGGTTACTGGAAATATGTCTGAAGGCCGAAAAGTTTCTCTGTTTGAGAAGATGATCAATGTTTAATCAACAGCGGTATTCGATAAAATGCTCTTGAACTGATAAAAATCAGCAACATGTATTTTTTACAATATAGTAGACAAACCTGTCTACTTGGTTGTTTGGGTGTTTTTGACATTTCAGGCTTTTTTGTAGTTTAACCAACACATGTAATAAAAGACATGAGCTCAGATAACACAACATATTGCATGTGATTTACAGTTTTGATTTTTCTGTTTGTCTCTCCACAGCTTGGCAGTCTGATCTACCTCTCCAATAACATTATTCCACAAGATGAGGTACTCATGGTTTATTGTTTTGGCTTTATGCCCAGTAAAAAAGTGCTACTGTGGAATGTTGTACTTTATATGCATTATTTATCAATGTAACATTTTTTCAACTATTCATTTAGCCTCGAGCTGCATACCAGATAAGAGGAGACACGATGGAAAGAATACGTTCAGTAAACGAAAGGGTGAGTGTCAGTAAGACTGTGTGATTTTGAATAATGTAAGTGGCTTAATTTGACTCTTGATGCTGGAATGATGAATATTCTGCTACATGTCTGAGTCAGTGTCTTGCTTCTTCTAAAATGTACTTATATTGGCAAGCATATCCTGATTTTATCTGAGCTGCTGTTTATTGTTGTGATCTTTATGCTTCAGCGTCCTCTGGTTTATTAATTAATTGGTTGGATTTTGTTAGGCAAAGGTCAAGGTCTTTGTGACCTTGCACATGTCTCATTCTCATGAACGCAACATCTCAAGAACACCTTAAAGGAATTTCTTTAAATTGGACACAAACGTCCACTTGAACTGAAGGTCAAACCGATTTTAGAATTTTGTGGTGAAAGGTCAAAATCAGTGTGACCTCAAAATATGTTTTCAGCCATAACTCAAGAATTCATACGCTAATTATGATGAAAATTTCATACAAATGTCTAATGGAATATAATAATGAAATAATGACATTTTAAATCCAAAAGGTCCAAGGTCAACTTCACTGTGACATCATAATGTTCTGCATAAATCCCTTTTCTAGCCATTAGTCAATGTCATATCTCAGGAACAGAAGGGCAGACATTTGGTCAGATACTTAATCGGTGACACTCATCTGGTGTGCCCACCTTGAAACTGTGGTGATTGAATAGATCTTTGGGGACATCGGCTGAGGAGCATCCATGGTTTTACAGACATGGATGCAAACTCTGAGAAACTTGACTAGTGCGCGGGGGCATCCATCTAACGGGCAGTAATTCTGGTTTTGATTTTAATTTCTCGTTTACTCTTAATTGTTTGCCCTCCTTGCTTTCTATCATTCACTTTGGTATTTTATCAAATTTTCCCTTGATGATATTTTTTATGTCATTTTTACTCTTTCATTGTGCATTTAGGCTTTTAGTTTGTGTCATTCTCATTTGTGTTTTAAATGTGTTCAGTTTTGTTGTAAAGAGCTTTGTAACTGTGTTTTGAAAGGTGCATATAAATTAAGTTTATTGTTATTATTGTTTGCTTTTATGAGGAATGTATACGTTTGTATAGTTTTCACAGCATAGTTGTTTTAATTTGACTCCTAATGACTAATTACCAAATTTGTTTGCTTTTCGTCATCTTTGGTCCAAGTGCATGAAAATTCACAATGTGCAGAATGTTGGTTTTTAGTTCAGACTAACTCTTGCAGGGGTGATTCAAGTGTATATACAAGACTCTCTTCATATCCTGCAGTGGACTAACACCTTACTGTTGTTTCCTCTCCCTCCAGCTCAACCTGGTGGCCTTGAACCAGCCCCACTCAGGCGATATGATGGGACTCGACATAGCCGATCGGATGTGTTATGAACAAGCCAAGGCGATGGGTTTGACTCCAAACTACCGCGCCTTCATTTCCTCCCACAGGCAAGACCTGGTCCATGTGGTCTACCCTGGTTTCCGAGAAACTCTGCCAGTTACCAACCTCAGGGTGAGTGTGCTCTTCTGCTTTTTTTTTTTTTTTTTTACTATCTCCACACCTACAGTAGCTTTGGCTGAAGGCATTATGTTTTCAGATTGTCTGTCCCATTCTCGTGGAAGCAATATCTCAAGAATGCCTTCAGGGAATTTTTCAAATTTGGCACAAACATCCCCTTGGGCTCAATGATGAGCTGATAGATTCTAGCTATATAAGCAACTATAAATTATTAGAACGACCAGCTAAAATACACCCTAACATTGGCATATAGATGATTGCATACAAAATTCCAGCAACCTTGCTTTGAAAAGGCCTAGAGGAACTAATGAGTGAAACTTTAAGTCCGTCTGCAGACGATTCTGCATATGAAATATAATTATGACAAAATATCACTCAAATGTCTAATAGGATAAAATGATGAAATGATGGCATTGTATATCTGTAAGGTCAAAGGTCAACTTCACCGTGAATTCATAATGTTCTGCAAAAACCCTTATCTAGCCAGTAGTCAGCATGATATCTCAGGAACAGAAGGAGAGGCATTTGGTCATAAACTGAATTGGTGGCACTAATCTTGGGTGTCCACCTTCAACTGTGGTGAAGGGGAGATGTGTGTAAAGCAGCCATGTTTTAGAATTTGTAGCTTCTTTGCAGCAACATCCACATTTGAAGCATTGTCAGCTGTCATGGCTACATGAGTCTGGACAGACATGGATGTAAACTGTAACTGCAGCTTGGTTCAGCATATAAACAAGGCAGTAATTCTAGTTTTACTGTCAACAACTACTTGCACTAAACTTTTATCACGCAGGACCCCTCGACAAACATCTCACCCACTACTTGTGTTCTTTTAGGGAGACGTGATGTTTAGGAACTGGCGGTCAATTTTCAATGGCGACGGGGGGCCACTGGATGCCAGGATACCCATCTACTCCTTTGACGGCAGGGATGTTTTAGCTGACCCCTTCTGGTCAGTACACTTGATTGACTCCCTGCTTGTTTCTTTGTGTCTGTTATTATTATTTTTTATATTTTCTGCCATGTTGATATATTCTGTCATCTACCCGTCAGGCCTCAGAAGAGTATCTGGCACGGCTCCACCAGCAGGGGCCTCCGAGTGATGGACAAACACTGTGAGACGTGGCGAGCGGACCACATGTCTCTCATGGGCCAGTCGTCGAGCCTGACCTCAGGTCTGCTCCTGGGCCAGCAGACGCGGAGCTGCTCCAACCAGTACATTGTTCTTTGCATCGAGACCCACAAAAACTTTTAACCCCCTCACCCCTGTACCACTCAACCAAGGAACCCATCCCAGCCAGCGCAAACGTTCAACACTCGGGGGAAAAAGATTTGAGTGTCTTTCAAAGAGAAGGACGTCGATTTCAGCACATCTGTGGTGCTACGTGTAGCATTTTGTGCTTTTTAAAACAGAGGATAATATTTAACACTTTTTTCACAAAGGGGATGTTCATACTTTTTTCTCTCCTTTCTCTGCTGACATCACTTTGTGTTGTTGGAGGAGAGAGAAGATTGTTAAGAGGCAGTAACAAACTCTTAACAACAGCCAAGACATAATCTGGGAAGGCAAGCTAACATGAAGTTGATGCTACGCTGTGGAACTGGAATTATTCTGGGGGTTGTTTGCAATCCATTTTGTGTCTTAAAGGAGCTGTGTACAACAGTCAGAGCATATCTATAATTCAGAGTCTGAGCTGGAATTGTCTGCATTCGGCTCTCAACATGGAGGTGGCTGAATTTGCAGCTAGCAGCTAACTGTGCTAACAGCATGAGCAGCGCTAGCAGCAGTGCTGACAGAGATCATTTTTTGGATTGTTTGCAGCCCTAATTTGAGACTAAAAAGAGCTGGAGTCTGAGCTGGGATTGTCTGCACTTGGCTCTCAACATGGAGGTGGCTGAGCAGGTGGCTAGCAGCTAACGTTGCTAACAGTGCAAACAGCCTAAACAATGGCAACAGTGCTAACAGAGCTAATGGTGTTAAGGTAAGGAGGAAGTGAAAGATTGGGCATTACACTCCTGCAACAACGCTGTTCTCAGCATTAACCACCTCGTGAGTGCAGCACATAGCTGTGGCAATTTGGCTAGCCAGTGGGATATGACTACAACAGACTACAACAACAAAAAACAGAGAAGCTCGGATTACAACACACACAGAGGAAGCATGACTTCATTCGCTGCTCAGGACGCCATTACTCCACTATATCTTTACATAGCAAATAGATGTTTGCGGCTGTATTAATGCTCTGAATGTTATGTACAGCACTTTTAAAGTAACGCCCCATCAACATTGTAAGAAATATTTCCCCTCATGTTCACCCTGTTGGCACATAATGTAAAATGCAACACAGAGGCTGATGGAGGCTGAGACAATATTCATGCTAATATCTCAGAGAGAAATGTGGTAATGCTTTCTTAGTTTTAAAAATGATACACGCAGCACCTTTAACCTTTTATTCAAGCAAAGTGGACTCATTTGCAACTAGACACATCTGTTTCACTTTACAAGAATCGAACAAGATATACAAAGGCTTTTTCCCTACAGTCACCCAGGTGTGTTGAGGATAAGACGTCTCTTTTTTAAGTTGGTCTCTTTGTTGTTCAGGAGACTGAAAATGCAGCGGCTGGCAGTTTTTACAAATGATAGATTTCCAAAGACTTTTGTGACGGAAGCACAAAGCTACTTTCACTGCCTTGTTTGCAGGTTGTCATGGAGGGTTTTAAACATTTCTGTAGACATGTTTTAAGGGTAAGAAATGTCTTCCTATAGCTTACAGAGTCCCTTGTCCAACAGTGGGAAGACCAGACGACCAGTGTTGCCACCAAAGTCATTTTTGATGCACTGTACTTTATTTTTAAAAAAAGATATTTTCTAGTTCAACATTTTCATCCTTGAACGTGTTGTTTGTGTCATAGCTTTTTCATACATCTTGGTGATCTCACATCTTAGCAGCTCTTTCTCTCAATAGGCTATTTAATTTAAATTCAATGATTTATTTATACCGTCACAGCACATAACATGAAATCAGATGAGTAAATTTAAGAATGTAATTTATCGTTTTGTTTGTCAAATGTTTTTTTTCTCACTTTTCTATTTTTTTTTTTTTTTTTTTTTTGTACTTTTTGTTTTAATTTCTGGAAAATATTGACAACAGTCAAAACGAATTTCCACCGAGATTTAATTGGAAAAAGCTAAATAATTTTCATACTGAAAAAGAAGACCAGAAAAAAAGAAATTCCATGGGGAAAAGTGAGAGCACATGTTTTTGTATAAATATTGGTGCTTTGTTGAATAAAGTTTTCTCTTTTCATAACCTCCTCTTGTTGATTCTTAATTCAGTTCACAAAATAACTCAAATGCCTCAGATTGTATTAGTTTACAGCTGGCATAGAGAGGCACAAAAACCAGATTGCGATACTCACTTGGTTATAAGAATCATGTCCGAGATACTGTATGTTCTGGGCAGGACATTATACAGTTGAAAAGTCCGGAAGACATGTTATAGCACTGTTTCCAAATTGCCTCAGACCTATATTTTGGTATTTTCTCTACTGCAATTCTGTGACAGTTACAGGCCAACATACACCCATACCAATATATCTGTGATGAGCTAAAATTGGCCAAAAATATAGGCCATGTAAACCTACCAGCTGGGCTCTAGTTTGAATCTGTCAGCACCATAAAGAGAGACACAATGATAAAAATAGTCATATTTATTCTTTCATTCTGTCTGCTTCAATATTCCAGCAAAATACAAGGAGCCTTTTAGAGGAACAAAAAAGGAGGGGTTGCTTTTTACTATGGAGGCTTTATTACTTACTTACATATAAGTTGACAACAGCTTGAATCCATTGTACCTGCTGTACACTTTAGCTGCTTTTATCTGTGAAGGAGCAAGCTACATATATAGATTCTACGGTATACCTTTAGAGAGTCATTGTCCTGAGTGTGAAGCTTAGATAACCCAGTCTTGCTCTGTAGGTTAAAGGTTTTGTAAACAAATATTGCTCTTTAAACACAGTTTCAACCCAAAGGTCCAACATGGAAAGAGCAAAACAGCCAACAGCTCAGAGTTAGGGGACCCTAGCCGTGTGCTCTCACTTCGCTTCGACAGCACAGAGGTCGTTTTGAGGGTCTTTACATCGGAACGTCTTTGGAGAGTTTTTGGGCCACTTGGACATGAAGGTACTGTGGACATGTTTTCATTCAATGACACTTTTGTAATATACAAAAGGTATTATCTGTGTCAGTCCACTGGCACTGTGTGTCTTACTCTTACACTCTTCCTTTGATTTTAATTAGCAGACAGGAACCAGTTCAACCACATTAATTATTCTAACTTTTCTGCAAAGGTCCTGTTTGTTCTCCTCCTGACTGCTGCGGCAGCTCACAGTCAGTCTTACCACCCTGGCAAATGTCCCCGGCCATCTGTTCAAGAGGACTTCGACGTTAAGAGGGTAAAATACTGATGACTTTTGTCATGTTCATTGATTATGCTGGTCATTTTTGCTGTGTTGCCATTGACGCCTATTTTTAAGTGTATTTTGTTGATATGAACAGGACTTCATTTGACAGCTGCTGGTTAACAACCTTTGTCCTCCTCTCCTTTGTAGTATATGGGCACCTGGTATGAAATTGAGAAGCTCCCAGCTGTGTTTGAGAGAGGAAAATGTAACCAGGCTACATACACGCTGCTTACCGATGGGACGGTCAAAGTTTACAACCAAGAGCTGCTGTAAGAGCTGAACTGCCCTGCTGTCATACAAAACAATGTTTGCCAACATATGTTCATTTATGCACCCTTCACTTAGCTTATGATTAAGTATGGATGGATGGATGGATTTGCATTTCTTGTACTATTCACTCTCTTTTCCTCCCCCTCTTCTCCTGTGTGCAGATCTAATGGAAAGATGAATTTAGTTAAGGGTATCGCTAAAGTTAAGAACTCATCTCAACCTGCTATTCTGGGTGTCAACTTCTTTAAAGGTAATTATAGCGTGTGTGTGTGTGTGTGTGTGTGTGTGTGTGTGTGTGTGTGTGTGTGTGTGTGTGTGTAAAGCCTGGAGGGTGAATTCAGGTAATGTGTGACTCTTTTCCGTGTATCCCTCAGCAGGCTTACAAAACACTTTGAACTCACTCCAGTGCTGTTTCTATAAATCATATCAGGCCTTCTTAACATTTTTCTGTTGGAATGAAATTAATTTTTTTTTAGAAGACACACACCTTCAAACACACATTGACCCCCTCTCTCACTCAGACAGCATGTTCAGGTTATGTGGCACAGCTTGTTTGGTGAAGTGGGTCAGTCATTAATGGATTAAAAAGCTTCTTTGCCACTTAGTGAATATAAAACCTTTTATTTTGATAGATACCAACCCACTTAGTGAATATAAAACCTTTTATTTTGATAGATACCAACCATGCTATTCAATGTAGAGAGAGGGTTGTTTATTTAAAAATGTTTTGGCACTCAGCCATGTCAGGAGGTCGGTGTTCGCTTTCCATGAAACTGTAAAGCAAACCCTGTTCCTTTTCCCTAAACCCAACCACGTGTGTGTTTGCTAAGCATAATAACTTGCGTCTGTTGTTGAGGGGAAAAAACATCAATTCACGGTGTTGTACGGATGTTGTGTGGTTATTCTGAAAGAGACTGTATTCAAACTGTACATTTCTGGTGAAAACAGAAGTGTATTTTGAAAACAGAGAATTCATGTAACAGGCAGATGACTCGGCATCCCAGAACGTCAACAACCAACCCACCCAGAGTACCTTGCACGCCATAACTAGATGTGGAAAGCCCACGACCAAACGTTGATATGTGACGAGGTCAGAGTGAGAATGTGTTGCCAAGAGTTATGGGAAGGAAAACACTAGTTTTAAAAGTTGTTCAACCTAGCCTAATTTATGGACCTGCCTATATAAGAGTAAGATCATCTAGATTTAGGCTGATGTCTGTATCTGACTGTAGTTTATAGACTACAATGCTGGGTGGAAGGTAGGGGGGTTGTGGCAGGGATCAGCTGTGGGGTTTGACGTATAGGCATGCTGATATTATATCATAGCATTTTAACGTAGGAGTCTATGGGGATTGACTCACCTCTGGAGCCAGCCTCAAGTGGCCATTTGATGAACTGCAGTTTTTGGCACTTCTGCAATGGCTTCATTTTTCAGCCTCGGTGGCTGCCGTTTGGCCTGATCCAGTAGTGTAGTGGTAGTTGATGAGATGGGCGTACTATAAGTTAGATGGGTGGGTGGATATATTCTCCTCTATATTTTGGTAGCTTTTTGAATGATGGGTGGGTTTACTATAAATGGCCAGAAAAAGAGGTGGGTATACTCCTGCATATGCTCTTTACTGCACCACTGGCCTTATTATTGAGAAATAGGATGCCATATGCAGCTGGCCTTAGCATGCGCTCACACTACACAGACTTCTTGTGAAGACGGACCAGGCCCACTCTGATTAAGTCAGACCAATCCAAACCATTGTTTAGTGGCAAGAAGTGTTGTAGCATTAACAGCAATGCTTATCTGTCCCACTTTACCTGAACTCACCCTATTTTTTTTCTTTTAGAAAATTGAGCTTGTATGTTTATTTTAATGCAGTACAGAATACTTCACACTATTCAATTTTATACTATCCATGTCTGTGTCCAGGTCTTCCAGATGATCCCTACTGGGTGCTCTCTACAGACTACGAAACATACTCTCTGGTGTACTCTTGCTCTGACTACTTAGGCCTCTTCCACATTGATTTCGCCTGGATCCTGTCTCGCACTCGGGTGTTGACTGAGGTCGTCATTGGCCAGTTACGTAATGAGCTGGCCTCTGCTGGTGTGAACATAAGTCGCCTCACAGTCAGTAATCAGACGGGATGTGATGTCTTGACCAGAGGTACGATCAGCCAAATGAATAAAAGGGAAACAAAGTGCTGAATACTTGTTTTTTTTAAGGTTTTAAGGTTAAAAATTATAATTAAAGTAAACTTAAGTGGTTAGCCTTTATCAGAGATACTCAACTTGTTTCACTTGGGGACCTCTTTTGCAAAATGACTGGAGACCAGAGGCCAGTTAATAAACAAACAATAATAATATTTGTTAATATGTATAATGATTGAATTGCCTGTTTTAAACTTTTCGACGTTTGCCCTCCCCACCACTCTTCGCAAGGAGGCAAATCCAGTCCCAAATGTCCCATACAGGTCAGGTGTGGGCAGGGATTTTTCTAGGATTTGAGGACATGTACAGCTTAGCTTTGTCAGGGGTCCAGGGGATCCTCCCTTGGTATTTTATTATTTATTAATTTTTATTAATAAACAAGCTCTATTCTGATGCTTTTTTAAAAAAACAAAAAAAAACTTATTTACTATATTTATTTTCAATGTGAATAAAAAATAACAAATAAAAAGATTCACTGGGCTACCCAGCACCCTATCCCAGGCCAAATTTGGCCCTCTAGCTGCAGGTTGAGTATCACCGGCCAATATAATTGTTTTGTCAGTGCCAAAACAGTGGAAGGAGTTTATTAAGTAACAAATAGGGGCATTTCATTTTCTGTTTGTAATGAAGATGCATTTTGTGCCTTGAAATGTTTCAGCCGTAGTTGTATCTTGTAGCTAAGTGCAATAATCATGTTCCTACAGTTGATTATTTAAAGCGTCTCATTTAAATGTCAAATGTAAACATTGTATATAAGCTTATGAATCTGGCTATAACCATAGACTGTATACTATAACGCATAATCACTTTATTCCCCCAAAATTAGCTGGATTAAGTTTATAAAAAAAACATACTTAAATCTCTGATTCAGTCTGTCAAACAAATTAAGTTTTAATTATTTTTAAGCTTGTTATACTATTAATAATATTTATTGCAAAGCTTCCTTTTCCCAGAAAATAATACACGTTTTACGTCATTGTCCAGGAAATTACTTCCGTTTTAGGGTGTAGATTTCAAAATAAAGGTAAAAAAGTTTAAAAGGTAAAATGTAAAACTATATCTTATTCGACATAACATTACTTACAATCCCAAAATGTTTCTGTATTACTAAAATACAGCTTTTTAAAAATATTCTCACGTAGTACTGTGTTGGAGCGATGACATTTTACAATTTAAATGTAAAATGTTTAACAAATTGATTGGAATAATTATCAATTCACGAAATAATATAATATATATATGATGAAAAAATATATTTGCAACTTGCTGGTCATTTATTTGTTTGTTTATTCGTGAAAAACAATTCAATAAACGAGGTCATTTGAGGTGAAACGTGATGCTTTTATTCTGAAGGAAGCAGCCCGGAAGTGCAGTGGACAACAACATTACCTTGGGCCAAATGGCGACTCTCAAACGTCCTACCTTATGTTTTACTTTTAGAATAATAATCTTGTCCTTGTTTTTCATTTCTCTCCCATGTCTACCGCTGTATTCTCCAGCCAAAAGAAACAACCGACCAATTATTGGTAAGTTTATAAACACGTTATTGACGGCAGCATTAAATTAAGCTAACTTCCATTTTCATTTACAGCTTCCAACTAACTGCGTCAACTTAATGTTTGTTGTTGTTTTAGTTTGTAAAATGACAGCATGCTAACAGAAGTGTCGTAGCTACCAATACGTGTTTAAACTGGTTGTGTTTTTGTCTTAAAAGGTGTCCTGGCTCAAGAAGTTAAATACCCAACAGGAAATGAAACCACTTACATCGCTGCGTCCTATGTGAAGACTCTGGAGTCAGCAGGAGCAAGAGTTGTACCTGTCATGTGAGTTATTACCTAACATGTTACTGACTGTCACTCCTGCAGTACATGACAGCGTTAGCAACGCCAGTGTGCTCAAACTGAAACCTTTAACCCCTTCCCTTTTTTTTTTTTATTTCTACAGGATTAACCAGCCACCAGAGTACTATAAGAAACTCTTCAACTCCATTAACGGGTAAATGTGTTGTATCAATCAAAGCCTTTATGCTAGGAAATTTAATATACAATTAAGAAGGAATATGTATTTTTGGTTAATTATAAGTGGTTTTTGACCAAAAAATAACATTTATAACAATCAGCTTTATGTACAGGGGTGGACCAAATATCAGTTTTTACAGGCTGACTTCAGTCATTTTTAACCATGACCCCATTTCCCCATGTTTTTGTGTCTAAGTGAGTAACAACTGTTTTTGAATCTTGTCTGGTATTGAGCAATAGGGCTGCAGATTGCAGTACAGGTTGCAATGTGATCACTTGGGGCAGACGCCACCGTTATTTCACATGCATTACTTTTGTTGAACTTCAACTGCAAAAACAAGTACTTTAAGCTTGTTTTTGCCACTGATAGGCTTAATTGTTATTAGGAGTGTCATACTCCATTATTGAAAGGACCCTACAGAGAAATTCAGTTGATCTTTTTTGTGTTTGGCATGTGGAACCTCAATTTACATCCACTAAAAGTGCTTTTTTGCAACTGACAGCCTCAGTTGCCTCAATTCTAAGTGTCTGACAACTATGGAAAAGATCCCCACAGAGACAGACCTTTTTGTTTAATAGTAACATCCTTTTTGTTCAACCAGAAAGAGTCCCAAATTCACTATCGCCAAACTCGACAGACTCCACTTAGATAAACAGTAATTTTAGGGCTTATAGAGCCAGCCTTCTTTTTAACTATGTGAATTAAGGGTTTATTTTAACCAAACGAGTAGCTGTTGCAACAGAGGGAAGATGGACCATTATGGCTTTTGTGAGTTTTGTTTTGTTTTTGTCAACTTTAAGTGCAGTTAATTGTTTATTGTTTATTCAAGAATGAAAGTGCCTCTAGTCTTCCTTGGGTCTTGCACATGGAAAGACAGTACACACAAGTAAAGCTATCAACAAATTAAGATATAAAAACAATCAGAATGCTAGACTTGTATATCCAATTGAAGAAATTAGGACTTAGACTAAACTGTAATTAAACATAGCAACAGAAAAAAATGACGCCTACAGACATAAAGTGATAATTGGTGATAATAAGACAAGCTGACTAAACAGATATATTTGTGAAAGAATGAAGATATAAATATAACAAATAGGAAAGAACATAGGTACATTAAAATGTGGCTATGTGGGTATCTTATTATATGGCAAGCTATTTCTTTGGGAGCTTTTTAAAAGTAATTTTGTCATTAGACAATAACTTTCAGCAGAGCATTCCAGAGTGCTGTTGACTTGTTTATAAGAATAGATTAACAACAATTCATTCTTGGTGCTGGGAACATTATGAAGGGTTTTATGATGATAAAATGACTGTTTATTCAAATAAAGTCTGCTGGCTTCAGCGATAGTCATTTTAGGGCTGTTTCTCGCTAAACAAAGATCTTACTCTTCAAAAGAAAGGTCTGTCTCTGTAGGTATCCTTTCCACAATATTGTCAGACACTTAGAATAACAATCAGAGCCTGTCAGTGGCAAAAACAAACACTTTTAGAGGACATAAATTAAGGGTGCATATGCCTCGGGTAGTTACACTGCAGCCTGTTTTTCTGCATTCTTGTTTACAGGACCAGTTTCAAAAAATGCTGCTCCCATTAGTCACTTAGACACAGAGCCATGGGAAAGATTGTTATGAAGCAAGTATCTGACAAAGTATGTGTTTACCCAGTGCAATTTGACCATGTTTTGCACATATCATCAGGACTTACACTTTACACGTTACATATTCTGCTGTGTTTATGACTGATACACCAGTAGAAACCACTGTAACTCTTGATTATAATGGCAGATAAATAGGGAGATTGTAGTTTATAAAGAAACAGGTTAAAAATATAAAGGTAAGATATAATAATTTTTTCAATATATAACAATACTGGTATGACACATTGAGACAACATGAGGCGACTTATAGCTATACAAAAAAGATAAATAGCACCAGCTGAAAAATTTCATCTCTTGTGGCAAGTGGTAAACTCACAAAGCGACTGACGTTACAACATAAACCTCAACACATGTTAAATTTAGTTCAGTTAACACCTCTAAAGGCCTCTCTGAATGCTTTCTATTATTTTGCCCACCACCCTGTTTGTATCTTTGCAGAAGGAGATACAGAACATTTTGTTTCTCTGCGAGTTGTGACTCTTGTGTTTCATGTCTTTGTTAACAGGATCTTTTACCCGGGCGGGTCTGCCAGCGTCATGTCATCAGGTTATCAGAGAGCTGCGAAAGCCTTTTATGAGCTTGCTATTGAGGTAAAAGTGTAAAAGATTAATAATGACGTTTGTGTGTTGATGTGGAATTATGCTGCAGACGGTATGTCATGTTTCAGGCAAACAAGAACGGCGACTATTTCCCTGTGTGGGGCACGTGTCTTGGATATGAGCAGCTGGCCTGTTTGACGAGTGGAAAGAACGTACTCTCACGTACCAACACAAGTGATGTGCCATTACCGCTGGTCTTCACTGATGGTATGGCTTTGTCTTAATAGATGAACCACAGATTACCCATCACTGGGAGAAGTCTTAATGTTAAGATAGTTAGCTCTGAAAATCCAGTTTTAAGTCCTGACTTGATATGAGAGATATAGAGTTATTGAGATTGTTTTTCTGCAGTGAGCGAAGTGCTAATTGTTAAGAATAGTTCAGTTTTGTTGAAATGACTGAAAGTATTTGTTTCATATAGCTATTTTAGGTTTAGGACATTATCCATGACCTGAACTTGTATGTATGTATGTATGTATGTATGAACTTGTATTGTGCTGAAGAGGCTAAAGGGCCACATTTGCTTCAATGTAATGTTAGTTTACTCAAATTTGTAGTGGAGCAATATTATATGAGATACATTATCTTCAGCATTAACAGCATTTTAGTGCTGTTGCTCATTTCATGAAAGTTCGGACTATTGATTCTCATATTTTACAGGACAACAAGGGACTTTTCTTACATTAACTGCTCTAAAGCTGTGCTTGGCAGATTTGTTGTGGCATAATTGGGAAAAAATCTCACGATAATCTTTCAGCATATTGTAATATAAGTGGACTGAAAGAACACTAGACTTCTGCACCTCCTCTTGGCTCTGTTGTCAGGTTTAGAAAATCTAACCCGTGACAGGAGACTTTGGCCAATCACAGCTCATTTCAGGGAGATGGTGTTCCTATTGGCTGCTCTACAAATGCAGATGCACGTCCCTTTGGTAAAAGCCTGATCAAATGGTAAAGGATTGTGCAGAGGATGTTGCTATTCCAATTCAGTTCGATTTTATAAAGCCCAAAATCACAAATTTCCTCAGAAGCTTTACAGCATACAACATCCCTCTGTCCTTGGACCCCCCCCCAAAAAAACCTTCAACAGTAAATAAAAGCATGTGCAACAACTGTCTACACTGCAAAGCAACCCAAAAAAGGGAAAAAAGATTTATCAGACAGAGAGTCTAGAAGAGACTCTGACAGTTACCAAAAAAAAAAAAGTATCAATATTGGCAAATCATTTCCGAAATAGAGAGAAAATGTTGCTACTAGTTTTTGTTAACCAGAGAGCTAGAGTCTCTTGGCTGTGGCTTAATGTTAACATTTATGTAGGTAATGTTAGCTAGAGTCTCAAATCACAGCATGTCCTTTGCCTCACTCCCCGCCGCTACAGAAAACCGTGCTGTTGAAAGAGTGGGCAGCAGCTCTGGAGACTGACCCCCAGTCAGCGGCTACAGTAATTCAAATCCAATCGGTGCAAACTCTAGCTCTAGGGGACTGGACAGCCCAGACTCCACACTGGATCAGGAAACTTTTTGTTGCTGCCATTACACACGTTAGACCTGGTGCTGCCGCTGTCTATAAGTCCGCTACAGGGTTAACACTGGCCGAATTTGAGCCGCTGCAGCCGCTGACTGAAGGTCTGTCTCCAGAGAAGATACCCACTCTCCTCCTGACAAAACAGTCCCCAGCAGCAGGGAGTCAGGTGGAGAAGCTGTGGGGTGGCTACCAAGCTAATTGCTGTCTCATTTGTGATCTTATAAACAGAGTGAGAGAGCAGGGGAAGGAGGGGCTGAGCAAATGTGCTAAGAGCAGCTCTGCAATGGAAAGATTAAATAAATCCATGCATGGGAAACACTTGTGCGAGGGGCGTAGAACAGAGAGAGGAAAGCTGTAGGAGGAGGGTGAGGCCTACCCCAGCTTTAAATGTCTGATGAAAATATGTGTATTTGTTTGTTATTAATGATACCTAAAAAAATGTTATGACCCATTTTTAGAGGCCAAAGACAGCAGGATGTTTGAAGGCTTCCCACCTGAGCTCATGGAAGAATTGGCCTCTGAGCCGCTGACGGCAAACGCTCACAAGTGGAGTGTGACAGTGCTGGTATGTCATTCATTACTTCTATGATGAGAAAATGATAACATGAATGCAGTGCTGGAGCCCCAGCACTTCTAGAGTACAACAGTATTACTGGTTTGTGGTGAAATATGAGCCTTGTTTCCTCCCTTGAGCACAACAGTCATTTTTCTAAGAACACAGAAAGCAGGGTGTAGGTTAATTAGGTGCATTGCGACTTACCTTGTTTCTTTCTTTCAGACTCATAACACAAATGAGGAGCTGAAAAACTTTTACAAAGTGCTCTCCACAAACACGGATGGGAAAACAGAGTTTGTGTCCACGGTGGAAGGTAGTTAGGATGCAGCATCACCTTATTGGTACAAGTTTACAGCAGAATAACACTGGAGGGAACTTTTTTAATGAGTGCTTCCTCTTCCCTCACCTCTCTGCAGCATATGATTACCCAATTTATGGGGCACAGTGGCATCCAGAGAAAAATGCATTTGAATGGGGGAAGCCTTACGTCCCACACTCTCTAGCAGCAGTCAGGACCGCCTTCTACATGGCTGACTTCTTTGTCAATGAAGGTATGAAGCAGAATTATTTCTGGTTCTTTAATTACATAGTAACTGCATGATAGAGGTTTTGTGACGTGTAAATGTTGCTGTTTTCTTTCCTTACAGCCAGGAAGAACTTTCACAGATTTGAATCCGAGGACGAGGAGACTAAAGCACTGATATATAACTACAATCCTGTTTTCAAATCACCCACGAGTACCTTTCTGCAAATGTATTATTTCTGATGTTTGTTTGTGAAGGGCACTTCCTTTTTAGCAGCTGATTTGCTGTCCCGGTCACATGACTCGTGAATGTTTGTGAATAATTTTAGTTGTTTGATTTTGCATTTGCTGCTCATTTCATCTGTTGAACCTGAAACTAAAGGAGGAATGCTGCAAGTTAAAAAATCAAATCATGCTTTGTTGATATTGTAAGTGGGTTTACAGCTAATTAAAGAATGCATTTCATGATGTTTTAAGGATTCAAGGATTTCTGTCTTGAATGTTTGAATGTTCACAGTCTGTACAGAACGAGACTTATCATTAGGGAGACTTGGTCACAATTCAGGACAGAACAAGTGAAAGGTAAGAAAAGACATTTCATTTCTCTGTAGGTTCCTTTCTGTAATGTTTGAAGACACTCATAATAACAACCTGAGCCTGTCAGTGGCAAAACAAGAACTTTTAATGCGCATCTGATCTGAGTGGGTACACTTAATCCTGCTTTACTGCTGCTGGCTGTAGCTCTGTCTATACTGGACCAATGTCAAAAAGTGTTCCCACAAGTCAGTTAGACACAATAATGTGTACAAAAAAAGGGTCTAGGCTGAAATATGCAGGATTCCCCCTTTTTAAAGCTGCTGCATTTATAAACTACAAAGTCTGTTCTCATTCTCAGTTTATGGCAGCTCCTGCTTAGCACCAAACAGCACACAGACAATTCCCAACAAGCTAGTTAGTTAATATAGTGGAACATTTAGCAACTTTAAGAGCCAGAATATTACTCTCAGGATTTATTGGAGATGAAAACAGAGCTGAATAGTACAGACGTGTAATGTGTTAACTTGAGAGAAAGAAAATTGTACTGTTTTTCTGAACTAATGAGATTTTTTTTGCAAAATTGTGAGAAAAGTTAGAAAAAAATAAAATTAAAAATTATTTTATTCTAAATTAGTGAAATTATTACCTTAAAAATTTTCAAAAAAATCTGCTCTTGGTTTTCTGAATTATTGAGCTCATTATTGTAGTATTATGAGAGAAGTTTTCATAGAAAAATAAGCTACTTTTTTTTTTTTTAATTTTCAATAGTCTTGTAAATTCTCGTGTCTGAATTGACAAGATTATGGTCTTGCACGGTGGTGCAGTGGTGAGCACTGTCGACTCACAGCAAGAGGGTTTATGGTTCAAACCCAGGAGGGAGCCCTTCTGTGTGGAGTTTGCATGTTCTCCCCGTGTCAGTGTGGGGTTTTCTGCGGGTACTCCGACTTTCTCCCACAATCCAAAGACATGCAGGTTAGGTTAACAGGTGACTCTAAATTGGCCGTGAGTGTAAATGGTTCCAGCCCATTCTCCTGCATCATACTTCCATGACATGCATCAGAATGAATAATCATGTGTTGTGTCTGCTAGCTGTGTGAATAGCAGTTGTTGAATAACATAGCTTTATGCAGTGATATAATATGTAATGTTCTGTTTAATGCGGCCAAAAAAAAAGCAGCAGAGCTCTGAAATTCACAATAAAACATATGACCCAAAAAAACACTGAAAGCTGATAAAATATCTATTTTTTTTATTCTAACATTTACCTTCATGCCACAATCTGCCATGACTCCTTCTATGCTTTGGATAACAAAGTTGAGCGTCTTGAAAAAGTCCTCAACCACTGGCAAGAAAGTTCGATGTTGCCGTCTGCATTTATAAATTCCACTTTCAACTCAATTTCAAGGACAGCAACAGGAGAACAGAAATGAATAGTCAAATGTAACTTCCAAAATGCTTTATGCACAAATAACACTCAGGTAATATTGTTTTCTTTTTTCTTTTTTTTAGAATAAAATGATATTTGAATAACATTTACACATCAAGCTGACGAGACTGGGATCTCAATCACAATACTACTGGAGATGTAATTTATGCAATCCAGTAAGGAACATTCAAGATGTCAAAATTACCATGTGGAACTGAGCTATCAGGGATAGTGCTGCAAATAACGTCTGAACATGCACTGAAACGTAACACAAATGGCCATTCAAATAAGAAAATAGAAAAATGGAAAATTAAACGTGCCACAAGAAGTCATTGTTTCTTATGCATGTTATATTTGGATAATCCCCCCCCCCCCCCCCCCCCCCCCCCCCCCCCCCCCCTCACCCCACNAAATGGCCATTCAAATAAGAAAATAGAAAAATGGAAAATTAAACGTGCCACAAGAAGTCATTGTTTCTTATGCATGTTATATTTGGATAATCCCCCCCCCCCCCCCCCCCCCCCCTTATATACAAATAAATAATTTCTAAGGGTATACCTCTAATCCTAATGGCCTCTCGCCTTCAACTTTGAACAATGTATTCTGTGATTTAAACCGAGTGTGAGTGACAGCATTTTCAATCACAAAAACTGCACTTCCTGTCCCGTTTCCTTCACTTACCATTCTTTAACATGTCATAAGCAATGATGCATGCAGATTCTACACATTTAGCTTGGTGTATTGATGTCATTGGACATATTTCCGGAGAATAATATTTTGTGAAACTTTAGAATCCCTACAGTTTGTCAATCAGGAATTAGCTACAGAATGTAGCTTACATGATTTATTTTAATTATCTATTTCAGGCCATAGATTAAAAACAATAGCTGCCATTTTGGGAAGTATGCTTATTGGCTTTTTTTCTGACAGTTGGATGAAAAGACTGATACCAGTGTCGTGTCTGTCAGTTAAATATTTAGTTAAATCCAGGAGAGGGTTAGCTTAGCTTTGCTTAGCTTAGCATAGCGGGGGGGGGAAGTGCCAGAGCTAGGCTAGCTGCTTCCAGTCTTCACTCTATGCTAAGCTAACCAGCCTGTAGCTTAATATTTAACAGGCATATGTATGAGTGGACTCAATCCTCTTTTGACAAGACCACGTATAATATCTTTCCAAAAATGTCAAACTATTTTGAGAAAATTAGCCTTGTTGAAGGCTAATTCATAAATGCAGTCTCACAGCAGGATGTTGTCTGACAAAGTAAGGCACAGTGACTAAAACAAGTTTGTCTTTTTTGAAAAACATTTGATAAATAAAACTGGAGCGTCACAATAAAACCATCTCAAACGACACATTAACAAACCCACAGCGCTTTTTTTCTTCCAAACACTTTGCCAGCTCAAGAATTCCGTCAGCATCACTGAAATACATAAAATGAGGCTACGAGATGAACATCGGGGCAAACATGAACACCAAAACAAAATATATCCGTAGCAGGCGAGTGAATGTCTGTGTGCTATTTTACATACTGTAAGAACAATAGACACAACCACAGTCCAACATGAAAGTTCTTCACAACTTTAAAAATAGTAACATTTCCTGTATCTGCACAATCCCAGACACCCATTGTGAACACTGTCCACCAGCGTTCTTCACCAGGCGTCTAAATTTCAATAATATACAAGCCCATGAGTTATGTGCTATAAGGTGTTCCCTCTCCCCACAGCTTGAAAGTCTGTGTGAGAGCTGATGCTTTGTTTCCACTGCTTTTAAGGAGCTGGTCCATCCTGCTGCGAAGGAGACCGCTCCCTGTTAAATCAATCAGTATATTCCAAAGCATCATGTCAGGTCATCAGTCTTTGTGGCTCTCCGGAGGGCCGTTTGGAGTCGAACTCAGGGCAGATAGTGGGAGGATGGATGTAGGAGTAGGTCTGCTGGTAAGGCAGTCTCAGGTTCAGCATGCGGACATGGGGAGTCCAAATGCAAATCAAATTGAGCAAGAACAGATGAGAGTTGCATATTGTGGACAACTGTATGCCAGTGTTGTGCTTGGGCACAGGGACAGGATGGAGGTTAGGTGGGTGGATGTATGGGTGGGAAGGATTCAGAGCACAATTGGGCCTCAGGAGGTCAAGCTAACCCTCGTCTTCACTCTCCTCCTCCAGGGCCTCCTCAAACACACGTTCTGGTAGCCTGAAGCATTCCTCGAAGAAGTTCACCAGAGACTGGCTGAGGTGCTGCCTTGTTGCTTCACTGTGAATGAAGTGGCCTTCATCTGGGTAGATCTGAGACAAAGACAAAGAATAAGTGAGTGAGACACTGACACTCATCAGTTGGTACAGGACCAGTAATTGAACCGATAGTTGTATTTTATCTGGTTAGATTTATTCAATATTAGGTGGGTAGATATATGGGCAAAAATATCAGAGCGTCAGAGCTATCAGAGCTTTGACCCTTGACCCTTGACCAACAAAATCTAATCCCATCATCCTTGAGTCCAAATGAATGTTTGTGTCAAATTTGAAGAAATTCACTCAAGGGGTTCTTAAGATATTAAATCCATGAGAATGAGACAGACAAGGTCAATGTAACCTTGACCTTTGACCACCAAATACTAATCAGTTCATCATGGAGCTCAAGTGGACATTTATACCATAGAAAAACTGTAACAAAAAAATATCAGAAATTAGTTTGCCTCAATACATTTATAAAAAATTCATAGAGTAGTATGCCTAAAAAATGTCATAGTTTAGTATGCTTACAAATGTCACAAATTTCATTGCATTGTATGTATTAAAAATGTATAGTATGCCTGAAAATATATTACAAAAAATGACGCACTGTTGTAGGTATTAAAGTCCTCATATAGTATGACCAAAACAAAAAAAAAATATATCATAGTGCAGTATGACTCAAAAAAATGTCAGTATAGTATGCCTTAAAATTTTCACCAAAAATTGTCACAATATAGTATGTCTTAAATTATTTTTTAAAACATTGTCATGGTATAGTATTTCATAAAAACGTCATGGTATGGTATGCCCCCCCCCCCAAAAAAAAGTCATTTATAGTCAGATACTGGTTATATACGTACATGTAGTGAAGATTCTTAAATTGTGCTATAGCATACATATAAAACACAATAACATGAACAATCCATCTATGCCTATGATTGATTTTCCATCACTGCCTATAACCCATTTAATCTCTGAGTACATCTTTAAATTAGTCAAGGATTCCAACTAACAATCATTTCTGTCCATTCTCTTCTTTTTTTAATAAAAAAATTGAGAGGCGTAGTGTCGTTTTGTTCAAACCAAAATGGATTTAATTGACAATGATAGTAAAAAAAGAAAAACAAGTTTATCATGAGCTTTCTTGGCTTAACAAGTTAATTTATCACTAAAAGGGACTCAAACTAAATTTCTGGAGTTTGATCTTAACCGAGATATTCTAACTGAGTCATCATGTTTACATGTGTTGACCTAAAGTCCACCAGAGCTCTGAGAAACCAGGTCTTTATGATGCATGTGTGCAGAGTAACCCGTCTATGGGTCAGTAATAAGCTCCAATGAACATGCAGCTCCAGTGCATTGTATCCTAATTGGATTAGTCCTGGTGTCAATGCAGGATGCCTGAGAAGGTCTCATAATCTCATTATGTGGAATGACAGCATTGTGAGGGCTAATCCTCCGCCTGCTGTGGGATCCCACCGGGATCATAAAGCTCCCGGAGGTTGGAGAATAACTGAACCAGGCAGAGAAATTGGATCAGCAGTCAATATAATTACAAGGGAGAGAAAGTAAAACCACATACCTGTAAGGTATAGTTGGCCTTTTCATTGATGAGCTGGGCGATGAATTTTGCTGTATGTTGGAAATGGACCTTTTCTGGGAAAACATAACGATATATATGCCAAAATGTCAGAGATCTTCTTGCTTTATGAAAGATTTAAACGCTTAAATAAAGGTGAATGGTAAATTCAGACATCCTTGTCCTACCATCAGCTGTTGGATGAATAATAAGGAACTTCTTATCCATGAATTGAGATGCTCTGTGTGCTAAATTTGCCATCTGAGGAATAATGAGACACACAGCAACAAATTAACAAAAAGATTATATAATGATCATAACTGGAATTTGAAATATAATAATTGTACTCAAATCTTACTGTGTATGCCCTTGGATCAGGTTTAGGCAGCCCAAGATATCTCTCTGAAAATGCAGAGGCTGCAGGGAAAAGAGAGTTTAAATGAAAACTTTGACATCAAAATTAAATCAAAACTACACATTAATAACAATGTCCGTGTGTTATTTCTGTCTCTGGCCATTTGGATTCAAATAGATTCACCCATCTACATATTCTTTAGTCTCGAAGCCGTCGCAGACTGCCTTCATTTGCAATTCCAAACTTATATAGTGTCATGGCATGTCTCTCACCCCCTCTGGCAAGCTAGAGAAATCAAATTGATGGGAAATCAGTCACACCGTGACGCCCGGCTCCTCCTTAATTTGCAGTTTCCTGACTTGGTACAGCTACGAGAGCACCGTCTCTCCTTCTCTGTCACTCTCTCCCCGACACACACAGCTCTGATTTTCACACATTTCATTCCTTTGGTAGCTGAGGTGAGGCTGGTGTAGTTAACTTTGTCTGGCTCTGTTATGATTGGGTTCCAGGCGTATCTGCAGCATCACACTGATAAGGTGAACAAGCTCCTTTTCTTTGCTCACATGCAGAGTACATACATGTATCACACAGTCATGGAAATAACTCAGCTGCAGGGGTAAAGGTGATAGATTTGCAATCTCTTTTTTTCCTTTGATTACTGTCTGACAGGATGGCCTGCGCCTGAATGATTATGCACAGATACTGCTTGTTTACCATACACAGCAGAAACTATAATACAGTCTTCATATTATGAATTATATACGGACTCTATATGGTTTTGCAAGCTGGTATACAGATGAAAAAACAGCTTACCGTATAATTCAAAGTCAGTGATGGGTGAGAGGACAGCGCCGCACTTTACAGGGGATTCCTCACCACTCACCAACAGGCTGGTCACGTAGCCTCCATACACCTGAGGTACAGTAAACATGCATGTTACCACCAGTGGGGGAAATACATTTACTCAACTACTGTAAGCACAAATTTGAGATACTTCCATTCCATCTTTTTACTCCACTAGTCCACTAACTTTTCACATTACAATTTTCTGTCCCGTTCCACCCCAGTAAAATGATTTAGATTCGTTGATTTTAAATGTGAATGGTTGTGAGAAACAGAAGGATAAAGTGTGTTGAGCAAATTCTCCTCCTTCTTAAGCTGAATAAACTCTTTAAAAATCTTCTTGGATCAGCTGGAAATGCAGCATCACAAAGCTGAAAACAGGGCTGTTTTTCTAACACAATGAAAAGTTGACTCTTTAAATCCTACACACTGGACCTTTAAGTTAAAGATCTAAATATTCCCATTACTTGAACAGCCAGGGTAAACTTTAGATAATAGAGTGTTATGTTCCTGAGCTGGTCTAACCTTCATGTTGACAGTGACATGCATGAGTCTTTCAGTTACACACTGATACTCTTCTTACCTTTCCAAAAGCTCCAACTCTGGTTTTGTCGACGTAGGGCTCTTTCAAAATAAAACTGCAAAAGATAAACATTCCATTGTTAAGCACATTTCTATTTTGACTTTTGCATTCACTGTCTCACCACAGCAATTGTAGCTAATACCACAAGGTCTTTTTAGCAGCTGTGTTTACAAGGAGCCTTTAATTATACTACGACTACTATAATATTTACTACTACTACTGCTAATAGCGATTGTAGCTTAATTCTTCAACATTGAAATGCTGGAAATAAAAGACGGACAGACAAATGGACCATTTCATCCTGAATGAGATGCTGCTATTTGAGAATATATGTAGCTTCATGTAAACAAAAATACTGTTTCATAAGCCATAGGCAGCAGTTAGTTAGTTATCCTAAAATACAACGTTACATACAGATCGTATAAATTCTACTGTCTCTAAATCAACTGGAAAACTGTTGAGATAAAGCATGTCAGCAGGTCCGCATGTAGCTGTTTACTGCATGTTTACTCTAATGTCTGCTAAATCTTTAATAAGGCAAAGTGAAAACATCTCATACTTGAGTGCTTCTTTCTGATCCTGTTCCTCGTACACGCCCAGTTTCTTCTGGATCCGGTGCAGCAGGTTGGTGCCCTGGAAGCCGCTGCCTCGCCCGTCACAGCGCACCACGATGGCACCGAAGCTGCTCACCAGCACCGTGGCCCAGTCCATGTGAAACTGCTCTGCCACCATCTGGCCACCGGGTGTCCCATCGCTGCACAGAGACAACCACATCAGTGTTATGGAGACTACTGAATGCAGTGCAATGGTAGTGACGCAAGGATGATACTTTTTAAAAATATTTTAGTTCTTTATATATTTTAGCCCCATATTTATGCACTATTTTATGTCTGAACACATGCACGTGCCAGGTTGAGACTTAAGAACTTGAACTTGTTTTCTGTCTGATTCTTCAGGACCTGTAGCTGCAGTGACAACTGAGAACAGAAAGGGCCAAATTCTGAAAATGTTAAATGTGAGCTGCAAACCGGAGGTCAGAAATGCTCATAAAAGAACGGGCTGGACAGGAGGGTAAGTTCCCCCATTCATAGAGCAATTATCAGCCAGCTGGAGTAGAGTACAGAGCAGCACGTCTTTAGATTAAAACTCTGTCCAGGAAGTCTTCGTTGGAGAGGACGGCCATCTGGGGTCAGCACTGCCAACGGACACTTCTGTCTGTGTGAGTGTGTGAACCAAGTGTACTGTACAGAAA
This sequence comes from Epinephelus moara, assembly GCF_006386435.1. Lineage (NCBI taxonomy): Eukaryota > Metazoa > Chordata > Actinopteri > Perciformes > Serranidae > Epinephelus > Epinephelus moara. The sequence continues at coordinate 11,187,243 of NC_065516.1, forward strand.
TGTGTGAAAACCTGTGTCATACGTACACCAGCAGGAGCAGGGGATAGTGTGCTGTGTCCTGGAAGCCGGCAGGTTTGAGGATCTGCATCGACAATGCTGTCATGTAGACAAACTACTGTTAGACAAAACACTATATAATACTCAATAATTTCTCATAAATACATCTAAAATTTGTTCAATTATTTGGTGCATCTAAAAAACAAAACAGTGTGAGTGAGTTGAGAGTGTAAAAGATGAAGTGGAGTATAACATTGGTATGGGTATGGAGGAGTGAAGAGTCTCATCCCCAGCTGCTAGAAGAGGAAGCCAAATTGATGTGTTGCTAAATTATAGTATAATTAAAACACACACAACACAATTAACTGCACTGTTAAGTAGGGATTCTCGGCCTGCAAGGGTCACAACATGATCAAGGAGAAGAGGAGGAAAATAAACTGCTACAGAAAATTAAGTTAATTTTTCAGCATTTTCACCACAATGTATTTTCTTGTAAAATCTGAATATTTCACCCTCTACGGGCCTCTAAAAATAATTCAAATAATTTAACAATATAACAGAAGAGGATCCTCACTTTTAAGTCTGAGTTTGAGCTACCTGACAACTGACAAGCATTGGGTTTCTTTTGCTGAAATTCTTTCTTTGTCAGCCATCATATAATTTGTAAACATGGACTTGTCCATTAAAGTGACTTTGGCTCTGACACATACTGTAGTCATCCATGTTGATCTCCTTGTACTCCACTTTAGGCATCTGCATGGAGTCCAGGGTCAGCCTCAGGTTCTCATTGTTCTCCAGTTTATGCACTTCTGTAATACCTGTCATAGAGAGCACAGGGATGACCAATGAGATTAAAGTTTCACTCTCAGGAACATCACTGACTACTTTTACATGCACAACATACTGTAAAACTTCAATTAAAAGCCTCGTCCCAATTAAACAGCAGGAGTAGCGTGCCATTTTCCTTTTCTGTTTTCCTAATGCAATAAAATCCCATACTCATTTTCGATGGTTTAGAAATAAGCCTGGAGTTGTGAATTAAAACGTCTAAAAGAAAGAAGCTCCACACAATATCAGAGCCTCTCATCCTCCAAAACTTTGAGCATGAACTCCAACAAACCACACACCAGACCCGATTCTAGCTGAAACTGACCTGGATTCGCTCGAGGCAAACTTCACGCCTCAAGAGATTGTCCTGAAAAGAGGACCAGCTGTACTACTACTTTGCTACAGCTGGTTTGTGCAACACTTAACACAGTCACCCTTGGTTGCCATGACGGCTGGAGTCAAAGGGGATGTAGTGAACATTGTATGTTCGGATCGGTTTGTGTAAACAGTCCAAAGGAAGCATCCAGGATGAATCATACTTTACTGACTTTAGTGATCTAGTGAGCGTTTCTCTAGAACCAAGGGTTTGAGATTTGTATTTCTGAGTTAAATTTCTTGACCACAATTAGATGGATTTGGTCCAGATATCTATGTTCTCCTGTTCATTTTGAATTGTAATAACTTTTGTGATGAACTTTTCCTCTAGCACCATCACCATACTATCTGTTTATTTAAACTGTTAGCATGCTAACATGCTCAAAGTGGCAATGCCACTATGTTCATGTTTAGCAGATGGACATGGTTATTATTTTACCTGTTAAACAGCAGCATGTTAACATTAGCGTTGTGCTTTTTAAGCTATTAGCATGCTAACATTTGCAATATTTAGCTCAAGTACAGACTCAGAGTCACCACCGTAGCTGTAGACCATTAGCCTTGTTACTAATTATGGCATCCTGACTACACTTTATGTACACTGGTCATCTTAAAGGGACAGTTCACCCCCATTAATCAATCTATATATTGTTTTATTGTGAGTTGAGTGTCAGAGACCAACCAACCGTATCACTGCGCAGAGGGAATTGTGCATCTACTGCTAGCTCGCCTAGCACCACTAAGCTAGCTAATGTTACAGCTCAGCCATTAATGCTTACATCTCACATTGTCATGAGCACAAGCCTCTCGTCCATGAGTGGATGCACACTTCCTTCTGTGCAGTAATGCAGTAGGCAGATGTAGTTCAGTAGAGAGAAAATAGTTCCTACATGAAAGTTACTGAGACATTGTTGTTGAGGTTTTCACATGTATTATTTTGGCACTTTAAGGAACAACAGCCGAGTGCCATCTAGTTCCATTATATTTGAGACAAGGCAGACATCTCTATAGCTGATATATCCAACACTTGGCAACTCACACCAAAACAGTCAAGTTTAATAAATAGTGCTACAGGTAAGAGGAAAAATATGTATTTTTGATTTTGGGGTGAACTGACCCTTTAATGTCAACAGAATTTTAGATTTGTAGGCATAATAAAGCCTTTTAAAAAACAGCAAACTCAGCACCTTGGTGGGTGAACATTTGGGAAATATTATTACACTTGCATCAAACATCAAATAATCTATGATAATAACATCAAGACTTTAACATAGTCAGAGCAGGGACATGATACCGGTCAAAGATGGCACACACACATGCACACTGTAGTAATCAAATTACAGTATGCTGATATTGACGTCGGGCAGGTCATAATTTAATGAGGACATCCATTGTGAGGAGTAATGTGATTACTGCCATCATACAGGACTTGGCTCTTGGACAAACAGTGACTCAGTGCACAGGTGGTCACTTTGCACTGCAAAGGAAACACTTCTGTCCCCTTCTGACAAGGTCGATTTCAGTGTAGCTGTTATGCTACTGCCAACAAGGTCACTGGTAATGTCTTTAACATAATGCAGAGTCTTGTAAATGCAAATTTGTCTTAGACTTGATGTAAATATACTCACTCTCTCTGTCTTGCGTCTCACTTTCTGCGTCTCTCTGAGTCTTGTAAATGGCTACAAATGGGATCTCCCGTCCTACGGACAGAGTCAGACAGTTTCATCGTCATTTCAAAGACATCAGTGACACATCAGGAAACTGTTCAGCATCATTACAACTAGACATTAATGTTATGACATGGGTAAGCTGGAGAGCAGAGTCTGTGTTCATCACCAACACAACAGTCTCCTCCAGTGTTTGCAGAGAAAGGCATCCCAGATCTTTTGTCCGTCAGACAAAGAGACAGGTCTTTGCTTATTTGATTTATATAATGCAATGGATGAAATAGCTTTTTTCATATCTAGGCCACAGACAGAGGCAGAGTCCTTTACGCTAAAGCCCTAAAACCTCAGATCGGACAGAGAAGAGACAGCAAATGAAGTGACTGATGCACTTAGCAAATTGGGAACACAGTACGGGCACATTGCGCTTGTGTACGGTGGAGAGTACATCAGCCACTCGCTCACTCCCTCCTTTCCTCCTCCTACTCTCCTTCCTCGGGATAATGATATCATAGCCTCATCACATAAATTCTCCTCGGCAGGCTGTGAGGAGAGAGGTGGATTACAGATGTATAAAGTGCGGGACAATTGACTCTCAGTAATTTCTGAGGTCTGCAGGGAGGGTTTGATGGCATTGTAGCCGTTCCCTGTTTGATCTGACTTCAGTGATGATCACTTAGCAACCTTCAGAGGCAATTGAAACAATAGCGTTGGATCTGTGATTAAATACTGAAGCTACGAGGATTTGAGTCACACTGAAATCACAGGAACATGAATCTACGTGCAGCAGTGTCAAGACAGAGCTATGGTATTCTGACATTTTTCTGATCTTGAAAGTGCCTTCCCTGCTCTTTTGTTATTGTCATGGCCAGCTCAGAGTACATGGATCAAAGGCAGAAGGAGAGGCACGTCAAGATGAGAGTTTGGAAACCTTTTTTAAGTGATTCCACCAGTGGGTGCTGACAAAAAAGCACTGAATTAAGTACAACTGGAGCATACATGTACATGCACTCGAGTATTTCCATTTTATGATACCTTATACTCCTCTACATTTCAGAGGGAAATGCACTTTTGATTCCATTACATTTAGCAGCTATAGTTTGGGCTGGGCAACATGGAAAAAATCAAATATCCAAATATTTTTTACCAAACACCTTGATGTCAATATCACACTGATGTTGTGGGGTTGACTATTGGTGCATTCACAAAATATTAACACACTATTTTTAAGTGGATATAATGAAGAAGTGGGTAAAGGCAAATAAAAGATCCGATAGAACAGTCTGGTAAGTTCATGAAATTACATCACTTTACTGTAATGCAGCTTTTAAAACCAGAAAAAGGCAACACTTGCGCTATAACAATATCCAAAATCTAAGATGATATCTAGTCTCATGTCCAGATATCAATATTATATCTATATATGGCCCAGCCCATACTTATAGTTGCTATTTGTTTTTCAAAAATAAGATTTTACACAAAAACATATGATCAGCTTATACAGGGCATCTACAGACATCAGACGGTTAAATTTAATGCTTTTTAAGACCCGTTCAAGACACCTTTTAACCAAAGTTAGGATAGATTTTTGGACAAATCATGTCATGTATGCGACATTCAGAACATATCTATGATTGAGGGTTTGGGAAGGGATTGTCTGCACACGGCTCTCAACATAGAGGTAGGTGAGGCAGCCCCTAGCAGCTAACGGTGCTAACAGTATGAGCAGTGCTAACAACTGCAACAGTGCTGACAGAGCTATCATTGTTAACATAGGGGGGTGGGGTTATCAGCTGTTTAAGCACAGTGCAGATCAGCAGCAATTAGCTAGCCAGTGACACACACACACAGGAGCTCACATGCACTAACATGCATGCAGGGCCGGACCGTCAACCACAACAAAGAACAGAGAAGCTCGGATTAAAACACACAGAGGGAGCATGGCTTCATTCTCTTCTTAGGACACCATTCTTCCACTATATCTTTACACAGCAAATAGTTATCTGCTCCTATACTAATGCTCTGAATGTCACATACAGCTCCTTTAAGTAAATGCAAATGCACTTTATGTTATTATCAAAACAGAGCCTGATGTGTCAACATAAAGTGGATGAGGGGGACAGAGACATAAGGAGGGAAGACAGAAAGATGGACAGTGTTAAGTTTAAAAGGTGAGGGACATGAGTCAAAGCTACTGTGTTAGCTACCTTGGCAGTTGAGCAGGAAGTAACTCATGTTGTGGCTAAAGGAGCCGCTGATGTAATCACAGCTGTTGGCCAAGGAGCACGACAGACAGCGACGGTTGAACGAACCAAAGGTGTCCGCGCTACAAAGACAAAGAAGAGGACATTTCACTTTTTTTAAAAAACCAAATAAGCAAAATGTAATCCACTTCCAAAACAACAACGGCTGATACAGAAAACAGAGACCAGCTGTTACCTGTACAAATGTCTTCGCTTTGGACCGTCCTCAGTACTCAGGAAGTATCTACATTAATATAAGACCAAAAAAAGAACGTCATGGCAGCAGATTTGAATTTAGCTACTGTACAGTGTTTTTCCATGCGTTTAACAGAGCTGTGTTCATCACTCAGCTTGGGGAGTTAGAAAAGCACCTGGAACACACAGCAGTGCCCAAACTACTCACGAGAATAGATGTTTCATAAATGAATGATGGGGGAAAAAAGGTGGATGAATCCTTTTAAAAGAGAAGTAGGCCAAATCTGATCCCCTCGGGGAAGAGGTTTTTGGGTGAGTGAGAGTTTTTTTAGTCACTTCAGCACTGAGAACAATGAGTAACTGTTTCTATATATGTTTGTGTGAGTGTGTGAATGCAGGTGTGTACATATGAGCTTATGTTAGTCAGATCACAGTTGCCTTGTGGCCTGGATTGTGGGTGTGAAATTATCTAGGAGTGATAGGGATGAGTCACAATCCTCATGGGTGCAACAGAGATGCAGGGCGTTTTCACACCGAGCACATTTCGAGCGGTTTATTGTGTGGAAATGCACAAGCCAGTAAGTATATTTGCTTTCTCAAAATGTAGCATCAGTGCTATAAACTAGTCACAGACCATAATCAGTACACATCATGACAATAAACAAGGTCATTTCTTTGTTGGACGGCAGCAAACAATCTGCTTCACGGTGCTCAGTCCATGGCACTGAGGCATTCAAAGGCAGGGAGGCACAGAGAGACCCTGCATGGGAATGTCTCAGTTTTCCTGTCTCTGTCCATGGTGCTGTAACAAACGCAGAGAGACACTAGCCCTTTCCACACAGAGGTGGCGCTATAGGGCCACTGTGGAGTCCCTTCCGTCATGTTGCTCCAGTGTGTGATTTGAGACAACATGCCTGCGTCCCGGATACAAAAGAAGCATGCTGGGCGTGACGTGTAAAACAACAACACTGGCCTCTAGTGTGATGTATCACATACTTATAAACAATAACTATGGCATAACATGTCAATAACAATCATTTATTGTTCCTGTCATATGGCGGCTGATCTCAGTCTCTGCTTGTAGGGTAGAGAGCTCCTGCATCTCATTGTTTTCCCAATTTGTGGACATTTTTGGCCATTTTTGTCCTTTGAGTTAGCTGCTAACTGCTATCAGCTACTTTTTGAATCTCCCGCAGTGGGTCGCACACATAATGTGTTGTCAGAACATACACATGCCATCCATTATACTGTCCTGCCAGCTGTCACCTTTAAATAGGAGGTGTTCCGGCGCTGTTACAACTTCTGATGCCGGCTTAAAGGTGAGACAACCCTGTCTCCCCGTTTCGTGATTGTACTTTTTTTACAGAATAGTGAGGCAGCATGTCATGAAATTCCTGCTTTTAAGAGGTAGCATAAAAGAGGTTACAGAGAGACTCTGCATGTGGAAGGGGGAGTTGGCTGTGGTCGACGAGAAGTCACTGCTACTCGCTTGAGGGTGGGTGCCCAGCTTTTGGACCTACTCCTGAGAAGGTCCATCTCCGGGGCAGCCTAGCCGGCACGTCTAAACTGACAATGGAATCAAGAATCCATCTGTCTCTGTGCATTGTGCTGAAACATTCAAAGGCAGGGAAGCATTATTACAGATTTTACCGCTTCTCTTGACAAATTCAAGCACTAGGATTGGCCAAATGTCCATGCTCTTGTGAGGCAATGCAAGAGTGTTGATCCTGACCACAGCCACAAAGCTTTTTCTGCTATTATCACGAGTTGTTTATTACAACACATAAAATGTTATGAACTCTTCATTTGTGTTTTGTTCGTAAAAATCTGGAGGCTTGGTTGGGGCTAGAGAGGCAGTCATAGCGGGTGACAGGAGAGCCAGAGCCCCAAGAGCGTGTTGGAGGCCGACAGTGGGCACTTGGCCGTGGGCAGGGACTCTGCAGACCTCCCGCCCTCCCTCTGGTGCTCCAGCACACTCTGCTGGCCCTGGCTTGGCTCTCAGCTGACTGGCTTTATCCCATAGCCCCTAAGCAGCTTCTCGACTGACCCAGGCTGTGCTCTGCTCCTCCGCCAGAGAACCAGAGGGATGTTGGTGGTGTCTGTGCACACAGCTGAGGGCCCTCTGTGGGCTTTTCTCCAGTGTCCACATACCCCTAGATGCTGAGCTGTGGACTCTGTCATTTTATTTCTGGGATTTTATGCCCCTGCTCTCCAAACATTTGCACTCTAGCAATCACAGCACAGTAGGGCAAAACTTGCCAATTTATGACATGATTTAAATTTAAAAAAAAAAAAGTTTTAAAGACCGTGTTTAGCTAACGTTATGGAGTGTAGACATTTTTGATGCTCCTGCAGGCCACATCTCTAACAGAACGACCAAGTATCCAATAAATGAGTCAGTGCTGCATCCACATTACTGTTGTTTACTTATAATTAAACAATCTGTATCTACTGCACATAAACCCGCTATAGAGTTGTAATATACTGCTGTTGGTAAAAACTAGGTTGGTGTTAATGGTGGTTTATGGGTGCTTACATCAATTGGCTGTCCTCATTATAGGCCAGGACTTGGGTGACATCCCAGTCTCCAGATGTGATAGACTGCAGTGTGTCTGTGCTGGTGTTGGGCTTTGGAGATACACAGAAAGTAAAGAATGTGATAACCTTATTACATGGTGACATATTAAGACAACAAAGGTGCTGATTTTATTGACTTAATGTTTATGAAACAACACAGGCTAATAAGCTACATTGAGTTTGTGTTAAAAAGAGTACAATTTAGCTACAGATTGTCTGTTGAAAATTTTCGACAATTGTCGTAAAGCTTATATAATATACTTCTGAGTAATATTAAAGTCTGCTATATGGATTGCTTACAAGGAAAAACACAGAATACTGAATATACTGTACACATAGATGTTCTCTGACCTGGGAGATGGACATGGAGATGTGGAAGAACTTGCCCCTGCCTCCTTGAGGAATGGCGCGGGTGAAGAACAGCTTCAGCCCATCTTTGGAAAACAGAGGTTTCTCATTCTGAAGACAGAGAGAGGATCATTCAAATCTTTTACTTTGACAAAACAGAAAAAAAGAGCACCACTAACAAATTATCAAATATGACTGGTAAATGCTAGGGCTGTAAACTTTTGGTCGGTTGCTTGATTTGTTGTTAGATATACTCTTGTCTAACAATTCTCATTGGTTGGACGATCACTGGGGTTACTGTGTCCACCACAGCATTTTTTTCGCAGCTGGAAGCTGCAACTGTTGTTGTTCAGCACTTGTATTTGTCCTATGTTACGACTGGTCTTAATGGTATTTGTCCCACCTCTTTTCCACTGTGATTGGACAGCTGGTGACAGTTACGAGTGCAGCATTTTACTCAAAGTTAAACATTTTTAAACTCTCATTTTTAATTGGAAAAACAGATAAATAATCACAGAAGATTTATCTGACTAAGTCTCCAAAAATCACCTCAGTTTAAGGCTGAATTGAAAAGCCTTTGCAAGGAATATGATCACACCGGAGCCCTTACTGGCACGATGGCTAATGTTAGCTACTGGACTAAAAATAGTTGAGTCCCTCTCTCTCTCACGTGCAGCCTTACAGAGATATTTAATGTTAGTAACGTTGTGCTGTGTATGACATCAGTTACCCCAGAGTTACCCTCTATAGTGTCCAGTCTGTCAGATTTTTCTCATCAGCCCCGTTCAGTGTTTAGTGGTGAGACGGATTTGAGCATGCAGTTCAGGTGGAAAAGTGTTACAGTGCGCACTTTATTTTCAGGTAATATTAACTTATTGGACATTACATTTAGTTTTCACTCAAGGCATTCCACTGGCCTGAACAGAGTGTTAACTGGCCTTGGCCAAGCTCTGTGACAACAAAAAAAGACTTAAGTGGACACACAACACTACCAGGCAGAGTGCACTGTGGCTGATTTAGTTCATCTAGAGATAATGATTAACTTAGATTAAGTGGAATTTCAGTCAACCAAGATTTTCTTTGACTTTGGTTGAGTGAAAATTTAAGAGTGGAATCTACTTGCTGTGTCATACCAGGCTATAATCAGTATAACAATGTTTCTCATTGTCTTCATTTAAAATATAATCTTTTCCAATGTGCAAATTAAAACACAACCTAAACTCAATCCCACAAATTTAGAGTTAAATATAATAAAGTTGGTTTGTAAGTTTTATAAAATACCGTTTTGTCATATTTGCTGAAACTGACACTACATTCACACAGTGGTACATGACACATACAGTCTATGAAAAGAATCATGCTCCTCTGCCTCCTCTTAGGCTTCTAATGGCAATCCAGTCAGACAACTCATGTTTTAAATGTTAATTTCAACAGCAGAACATAGACTTGGGCCTCATCGCTTTTCAGAGTGTGTGTGTCCGCACGACCTATATGAGGACATTTCACTGGTATTCGCACCGACCTTATGAGGACATCAGTGACTTATGAGGACAGTGCCCATGTCCTCACAAGTCAAACAGTGTAGAAGCACTTAGGACGTCGTAACTGACTCAATCCCGCGTTTTCTTGGTATGTCCCCATAAGTCTGTTACACCTGACCTGTTGTGTGTGTGTGTGTGTGTGTGTGTGTGTGTGTGTGTGTGTGTGTGTGTGTGTGTTTTCTTTGTTGTTTTTTTGGTGTGACGTTCAACGTCACAGACAGGCTGGAACAAAGTTGGTAAACAGTAGAAAGCAGCATGGACACCAGTGAACATGTTACAGTGGTTACGTCTTTTCTCTTTCTTATTCAATCTGTCTTTCAAATCGTATTGTAGATTATTCTGGATCGATGTTTTAGCACTGCTTAATGGTGTCTTGTGGTGGTGCATCATTGCATTTCGCCAGTGAAGGGGCTAAAATTAGCACACTCACCTTATGTTTCCATCACTGCCTATCGGAGAGGGTGCTGATAAGTAACCGTGACTACTGCAGTCATTTGACCTGGGATTAGTGGGGGTTAACGGGTTTTTTGTGCAGTGGGTAAGGGACTTTAGAAAGACCCAGCTGCTTTGTTGTAAACAGTCAAGCAAAAACCAGGCACTGCCCTCCAGCTTGTTGCTTTCGTTCAGCTGGGGTAAATTTTTGCAAATCAGAATCAGAAGCACTACGTGGCAGCAGAGGAGTCTGATGTACTACTGTGTGCATACAGAGACAGTTTCGGCAAAAATGACAAACAGTTATTTTTATATAAGTTACAACTGCAGCGTTAATCAACACCTCTATGCTCTCACCTGTCTGTGCAGCCATCCTTCACTTTCATCCTCATGTTTCTGTAACAAACAGGTTGACAGGTTTCAGTTGGTGTATGAACACAGACTTTCTTTGATACATCCAGCACACATAATACACACACAAAGGACACAGACCTTTGTGCAGACCCCTGTCGTGGCCTCACACAGTGTGAGTATAGAGATGTTCTGGGCTCTGTTCAGCCAGTTGATAGCCAGTTTGGTAGTGGTGGCCCATTTCACCATAGTCACATAGTATTCGCTGCCAAACACAGAGAAATTATAAAATGGCAATTAACTTTGTGTACACTGAGAGGTCTTGGTGTCAGCATCGTTGGAGGGTAAATGACCAATCACTGAGATAAAAAAGTTGGAAAATAAGACAGAAAGTGCCAAAATATTTCCATTTACTAATTGCATATTATGATAGAATTTAAAGAAAATGGATGAAACATTAATCATCTCATGCAGAAAAATTGAGATATTAGAGCAGAATATAATGGGCCACTGCAATGAAGGAATAAAATATTGGGTATGAATACAAACAGAGCAAATGAGGGCATTAAACGTAATGGAACTAAACACAGAACCACATTAAGTAAAAATGTATCACTGGAGAAATACAATTTACAGAATCAGCAGGATATACACAACCACAGGATATACTGATTCAAATTAGATTAAAAGACATAGCATCAGAAAATGAATACATGCAGAGAGATTACACACATGAGAGACTATATGAATATGAATTATGGAAATTTCTGGAGCAAATGCAGGAGGTGTAAAATGTGCACTATCTGACTGAGTGGTGAGATTGATTGGTTGACAGTTTGCATGCCTTACCCCATCCTGGGATCATCAGGTCTCCTCATCTCGATGGTGTGAGGCGGCCCATTAAGGTTCACAACATACAGAGTGATAACTGGGTTCTCCTCACCAGCCTGAACAGGGCGAGGAAAGAGGAGACGATTTATATGACATAACATCTAAAATCTAAACAACATATCTATTCCAAAGTGTTAAGGATTGAACAGTGCACCTTAGGGTAGTGGTACTCTTTTCCCATTGGGTACGGTGTGCCTGTAAACATGGGCAGCTCCATCCTGGGCACCAGGGTGTCATTGATGGTGGCGTACGCTAACCTGGCACCATCTGGAGACCACCAATGGGCAATATGGGACTGGAAAATCTCCTCTGGAAGAGTAAGAACAAAATGACTATCAATCACAATGACAGCTGGAAAAAAAGGAAAAAAAGGGAGAAAACTCACACAGCGGAGTCACAAGTTAATTATATGGCTGCAGGCCAACAGAATCACACTGCTGTTTCTTGTCGGGGTTAGAAATGAACAGGTGTTCGGGGGAAAAATGTCTTTTGATATGTATACAAGGCTGTATCATTAGTAGTACTCTTTGTATGGCACTGCTCTCTGTTCACAGAAACTCATTAAGTTATTCATGCATGAATGTTGGCCATCGCACAGGATTTATGGATGTAAAGTTGAGCAGTTTTTGATTACACAACAGTCAGAAATATGCTGCCTCAGCACCACAGTGTCAAAGTCAAAGAGCCAAAACCCACAGAACCCAGTACTAGAAGAAACTGCCAGTTCATCACAAAACATTTAATAAAAAAATCTAATTAATAGCTATATAATCCCCCCTGAAAGGGACAATACACTCTTAGAAATAAGGGTTGCATAAGGATTCTTCCTGAAGGGCTGAATTTCTACCCAGAACCATTTGCTTCTGAAGAAGCCTTTTTCTGAAGAAAGGGTTCAAGGGTTCTTTGTAAGACTACGGGTCCTATTAAAAACTCTTTTTATCCATAGAACCCTTTTTGGAAGAAAGAGTTCTTCAAGTATTGTTGAAAGCATGGGTGTTAAAATATCATCACTCTCAAATATTCAAATATTTACCCAAAGGCAACAGTTTGATCTGCTGCTTTCTGGAAGGTGTTTCAGGGCCATTAAATCATCGACAAATAGAATGAAAATCAGTTTTTATCCCAGAGCCATTACTGCACTCAATATTAACACTTGAAATACACTGTAATCTCTTGTGCAATATGACAGTTTCACCCATAAGTGGAAAGTGCAATATAGCGTGTGGGCATATGTGCAATGTTTTGTTACTTCCTTTTAATGGTTAGATTTTATTTATCTTAATTTGTAGTCATGCTCTCTATTTTGCTCTTTTGCACTGGCAAAGATAGCCACCAAATATCATTGTACTAATGCAATGACAATAAGGGTGATTGTTTCAAATGGTATTTTTTAATGTAGATGTATCTGAATTCCCCTCAATCGGAATTCACTTCATTGTGTTCTGCCATAGTTTATATCTTTACCATCGATTCATGCCATACAAAACCACACAGTCAAAACTGTTTTGTAATTGGTTCTAATCTGGAAGCATGTTATGGTTGCCAACCTTGGCTGTAGTAGTAGTGATTTCATGAAATCTAAAAATGTAATGTGAACCATGACTGGTGTGGGTTGCTCTGGACCACATCAGCCCCAACACTTAAGAAGCCTCATGAAGCCCAAGGCTGCTGCGAGAGGTTCCCTTGGCTCCAACTGAGTAGTGGGGGAAAGATCAATGGGGAATATATTCAATTACTATTTTAAAGCCCCCTTGGTTGGGTTCTATTTGAAACCCTTGGTATATGAAATAGTTCTTGGTTAAACCCCAAAGTTTGGTTCTTGTTAGCCCCCTTAGGAGGTGGACAGGTTCTGGATAGAACCCTCAGACATCGTCTTTCCACCACATTAGCTCTGGTACTTGAACAGGTTATGTTCAGGATTCTTGGAATCTTAGTGCTTTCTAGCAGGAACCATTGTAATCAAGAATGCGCCATCAATGAAGGGCATTGCATAATGCACAGTGAGAGTAAACACCAGTAGCAAGATGGTGGATCACAGTGATTACCTGCAAGCTTCTGATCTGCAAGCTTTTGAAGCATGGACTAACTAAGACTATTTCTCTTTCCTTTCCTGTCTGTAGAATATGACATGACCACTGATGTCATCAGGTTTTGCACTTAAGGTAAATCCTGCTATTTTTTTTATTCCAGATAGGAACCAACTTTTTGGGTTCCGAACCAGTTTATGTTAGGTTGAAATACTCTGAGCGGTACAAAATAAGGTACGCGAACCTGAACAGAACCCGTACCATGTTGGTGGAAAAGGGATAAGATAGGGTTGTGGGTGAAACCATCACACCATAGAACGGTTCTCTGTGGAACCTCTCATAGGTGGATCTGCATGAAACCTTTCACAGTTGGTTCTACGTACAACCCTTTGTGCTGGGTTCTAGGTAGAACCCCATGGGGCAGCTGTGGCTCAGGAAGTACAGCAGGTCATCCAACAAGTGGAAGAGCAGTGGTTCAATGTCCACCTTCTCTATTGTCAAAATATCCTTGGGCAAATTGTTCCTGATGGCTGTTCCATTGTAGTGTGAGTGTGTTAAAGCTGAGTAGCAGGTGGCACCTTGTATGGAAGCCTCAGCCACCATTGTGTGAATGTGTGTTTGAATGGGTGAATGTGACATGTAGTGTTAAAGTGTTTTGAGTGGTCAGAATACTAGAAATAGGCTATAAAAGTGAAGCTCTTTTTACCATTATTCTGAACATGAAAGATTTAGGAATGGTCCTACATGGAGCCAAAACATGTAGGGACAAGCTTAAGAACCCTCTATGGTTCTAGTTAGTACCTTCATTTCTAAGAGTGTATTTCCCTTATAAAAAGTGGCAGAACATACAAAGTTACATCTCTGCCCTATCAGCAATACGGTACACTAACTCTTGCCTGACCTCTTTGCTATATTTGGACTCTCTCACTCACTCTGTATCTCTCTCTTAAACCTTCACACTAAAACACACAAAGTACCAAATGCTGAGGTCATAAATCACAACAGCTTTTAATGTCACTGCAGCATATCGACCAAAATAGAACTCAACCAGATTTCCTAGAAATGGACCAATTTCTCACCAGGAACAAAGACACAGCGTACCTCACCAGATGACTTTAGTTCTGGGGCTGTCATCATTTGTGTGTTTGTGTGCATGTATACCACTTTCAGCAAGAATCTCACTTCAACTCAATTCAGTCTTGCAGCTGAGAGGGTTCCCTCGAGACCCTCTGCGCGCAGGTGCGTGTATTTAAAATCATGCTGCAATCACACACACTCTTGTTCAACAGACAGAGAGAAAATAATGGCTGATAAAAGCAGCCTAGGTCCTTCATCTCTTCTGCAGCACACACACACACACACACACACATACTTCTCTGTCAACACAGTGAGTTATTAAGAAATTATGCAAATAAAAACTCACTGAGGGAACTTTGTGACAACATAAAGCACGGCCGTGACAATTCTACTTCATTATTAAGTCTGCGGCGATGACACAGACGGCATTGAAACAGTTCGACTTATTGTTACGGCTGCCACGAGCTACATTTGTAGCAACTTTTGCAATTAAAATTTCATTAATGCTGTTTATCTGTGGGACTGGGTGCTGGCTTCGGGGAATTAACAGACATCAACTACCAATTAGCATTTTCATTAACTGTGCATGCTTGGTGGAATTACTTGATATGCGGAATCGTTTGACAAACACCCTCAGCACAGACGCGTATGTACATTTGTTTTCTAATGCAATTCTACTGAAGTAATTGTGCCTGTAGTATCTGTTCACTGCTGGACACTGCTAAACTAATTATAACACCACACATCTCTATGACAGTGACATGAGACAAAATAGGCTTAATGGTAGCTTTTAGTCCAGTTAGTGTCTGCCTGCCTGGTGTGTCCACCTGCATCCTGCTGGCAGAGCTCGGTGGGGAATGATTGGATCACACTGCCTGGTGATGAACAGAGCAGCACAGTATTATGCTGCATTTGCAAATGATGGGAAAAAAAATAAAATAATCAAAATGATTTCCCGCATGGATAGTTCTGCCTCTGCCTGCTGACTTCACCAGCGGCAGCTTAAAAAGCTTTCCATGTGGAGTGGAACCGCCGAGCTGTCGGATCCGCTCGGCTGGGGACGCCCAGTCACCTTGGGTAGTCAAGGAGAAAGTAGTTAAGTTTCTAGAAGCATCCCGATATGTGCTTGATAACAAAAAAGAAAGTGAGGGAACAAAAGAAAGAGAGGAAGTGAGGGAGTGTGGATGAACTACTTTTGATGAGCTAACTGGTTTTCTTTCTCTTAAGTAATGACATCGCGTCTCTTTCTTTTTCCGGCCGCCTCATTGTGATGATTACCAAGGTGAGCTGTCTGAGGCTCATCTCCTCTCTCCGTGTTCTCTGTCCTGCTGTGCAGACTACATTATTCACTGAGTAAAGGACATTATTAATGCATGAGATACCATGAGTCAAGTGGCCAGTGTGAAATAATGAGTGCAAATATAGACAGACTGAACTGGATGAGAAAAAGAGGAAAAAATCAAATGTTGCCGCTGGCATTTAGCCCATTTCTTGCTATTAGTAGGAATACTAAAAAATATATGCCTAGTGAGGATGGGAGCCATATGGTACAAGTGACACACTCGGACTCTGGACAAAGTGAGCAAGATCCTGTGTTAAAAATGGCCACATGTTTCCAACAGAGGGCAGCAGTGTCACACGCTTAATCCATAAAGAAGAGCAGCACAGACAGAAATGCAGCTTTTTTCTTAGTTCTTAGTGTCTAATGCAGATTTTTAGGCCACCAATTCTATGTTTTTGGAGTCTGACTACTTTTCTCTTGTGCTCTGGATATTCATAGCCTGTAGTCCACCCCACTAATCATAGGTAACTAATGCCTTACTCCTACAGTCACCTCTACCACAAGACAAAACTAAACCCTGGCCTGAAAGCTTACTGATTGTATTATTTAACTCATATTAAATGTGACAAAATCTACATGTCATGGCAAATTTCTCGGATCTACGATATGAAAAAGTCACTACTTTGCTTGAGTTGATATTTGACAGCAGAGACACACCTTCCTCCCGGCTCACTGACAAGCGGCTCGGTTAGTTGACATGACATTCTAGTTTTCCTCCCAACATGCCAAAACACGTCAGTTACACAGCTGTTACTATAAATACAGTACAGTTCTCGCTGCGCTGACGGAGGTGACATAGTGCAGGTGATACTTGAGCGAGAATAGAAAAGCACATGACAGAGTGAGGTGAGATTTTGCTCAGCAGCTTCGGAGCCTTGTCTTCACTTTGTGGCTCGATCCAAGAATGGAAATGCTAATACATAATATAAAATACATAAAATAAGCAAACAGAAGAGCAGGAGAGAAAAGAATTGGAGGGTGTGGCCCATGTGTATACACCGATCAGCCAAAATATTAAAACCACTGGTGGGTGAAGTGAATAATTGATCATCTTGTTACAGTGCAATATTCCATTGGGAAGTCTTGGGTCCTGGCATTCATGTAAATGCTACCTGACCACCCGAACACCATTGCAGACCAAGTAAACCCCCTTATAGCAATGGCATTTGTCGATGGCAGTGGCCCCCCAGCAGGACAATGCACCATGCCACACCACAAAAACTGCTCAGGATGCCACACCACAAAAACTGCTCAGGAATGACCCGAGGAATGGGACAAAGAGCTCAAGGTGTTGACCCGACCTCCAAATACACCAGATCCCAATCTGATCAAACACTTGAGGGACGTGCTGGTACCCCAGAGGTACCCCTGATCCATGGTGGGTCCTCCTTAGACCGGTCATGGCTCTGACCTGTCGAGGCATGGACACAGGACCTCTGAGGGATGTCCTATAGTGTCTGGCACCAAGACGTTAGCTTCAGATCTTTTGGGTCCTGTGGGTTGTGAGGTGGGGTAACAGCACGTCGCATAGATCAGACTGGGATTCTGGGACTTTGGAGGTCAATGTCTTGAGGTCCCAGTCATGTTCTTCAGACCACTCCTGAGCAGTTTTTAGTGGTGTGGCATGGCACACTGTCCTGCTGGGGGGCCCAATGCTACTGGGGAGTGCCCCTGCCATAAGGGGGGTACCTGGTTTGCACTAGGTGGGTGGAGCGTGTCTGGTTGCAACCACATGAATGTCAGAACCCAAGGTTTCCCAACAGAGCATTGCACTGTAACAAGATGATCAATGTTGTTCACGTCACCTGTCAGTGGTTTTCAAATTTTTGGCTGATCGCTGTATATTTACTCTGCAATGGTACCATAGAAAATATTTGCTTAAAGTAAAATGTAGTTTTATACAGTGCAATATATTTTTTGGTCTACCTCTGGTGGTAAGGCAGTTGTTTCTTATAGGAGCACTCCATCTATTTAACGTATGAGGTTCAGTCACCTTGGCACAAGGAGTTTTGAATAATAACCATGATGATGTCAACAGAGTTATCTTGACTTGGGGTTAATGCTACAATCCACTGTACTCGAAACTCACGAAAAAAAGAGGTAAAAAAAACCTCCTCTGACACAGAAAAGTGCAACAGAGTCAGAATTCTAAGTTGGACACTCAGGGAGGTTCAACTAGCTCGAGTTTACCAACATAAACACACCTGAAGTCAAAGCAACATGGTGCCACAGCAGAATGACCTTTTCGTTCATTTTTACTTTATGTAGTGTGTGTGTTGTAAACATGCTGTGTTGTTGCTGCCATCTCCACTTCCAACTGATTTGTTCTGGATAGAAGTCTTTGCAAGCATGCGGATCAATGTCTCCGTTCAAAGCGAAACAAATGCACACAAGCTGTACAACTTTATATTATTGGCTGTGATTCACACTATTACACTCACATGCGTCCATGTTTTCCCCGAGCACATGCACTAGTAGTACACATCCAGCTTAGAATTATCGACTTCCAACTTTCAATGGATTGTAGTACAAGGCAAAATGTTTAATGGAAATCTTGCGTTACAAACTGGGGATTTAAAAGAAAAAGGCATTTAAAGAGCAAGGGAAAGGGTCTGCTGAAAGATGTTACTGACTTGCATTATGGGAACAAGATTGACCTACACTAGAAACTAAAAGTCAGGATGTCTTTGCTGTTCGATTTTGCTCACTATTACAGGTGACGTGCATTTGACGATATAGCCATGTTACATATATGTTTCTATTCCTAATCACCAAGTTATTTCTCTACAAAAAAAACAGAACTCTCTTCCTTCACATCACTTCCTGTCCAGCAGGTTGAATCACTGTTGCTACAGGCTGAATCCAAATGCCCACCCTCCGGACTTGTGGATTGAGTCCCTGCAGCCTTCAGTCGTACGTGCTGTGACGTGTTCACTGTCATCACATTAAGTTTGCAAGGACATAGACTCTAAGCTGCTGACAGACAGGCCTTAAGTCAGTTTCACTTGTTGCCGTGTAAACGTTTAAGCAACAAATACAGTAATGTACACTGCGCTTTTGTTGAGGAACAGTGTTAATGAAGAGTGTCAGCTCATTTGTACCTGCATACAACGAGATATAAATCACATGTATAGCCTTTAATGTGAGTGAACAAATTGATATTTATACATCAACATGTTGGCTACACACATTCAAATACAGAAATGTTACTGTACTAAATAAGGACCAGATTATGACTAAATAAATTGGGTATTATTTACTATTTACTACTATTATTATTATTTTTGATAACCTCTACAGCCTATACTTCTACATATTTCTGTATTATGGTGTGGTTGGATGTTATTTCTGGCCTACACATTTCAAATAATTCTATAATACAGTCACTGTTTTACACAATTATAATGAGTTTATTTTGTTCTTTTAGTCTGCAACTGAAAACCTCAACTTCTCGACTATATTGCAATAAATTGTGGTTATATAAATCAGTGAAGTCTGGTGAAGTGTGCATCCCAGGCGAGCTCTCTAGAAGTCTGCAGAATGTCTGCTTCCGGCCCCTTGTGGACTGGATGAATTGTGGATTTGGACGGCCCTCAGCACTTGCAGACTCCCTGGGAACCTCCCGCAAAGTGTGCTAGTCGGCAAGTGTGGTTAAGTCTGGACATTTGAATTCAGCACTATAGTTTTGTGTTTTGATTGTTTGTTTACTCCAAATCAGTGCCCTACAAAGACAACATCAACAAAATAGATACCAAATGTTGCAAAAAGTCATCAAGTATCTTTGATGCTGAGAGGACTAACTGGTACTTACTTCCCCAAACATGATTTTTATGTGACAATCTCCAGGCAATGCAGCTTGGATGCACTAAAAAAAAAAAAGTTCTACAAAACTATTTCCAACTGTGTGTCTCACATCAGTTTCAGCTTGTATTCACACCAAACTAAAAACTAACACTTTTACTCCCTTTATTAATCTTCCCCCTTTCCAGCTCACAAGTGTTGATTATGTGGTAACTCTACGCCCCGCAGGCTCAGCCACAAACAGAGCGATAAACAGACACAACCCTACGAACAAGCCTCTCGATGCAAACAGTCATCTAGCCAAACATCTATGGGGCAAACATGACTCAAATCAAAGCGACGCCGGGTTTTTATCTCGGCGCACCAGAGCCCAATAAACAGCTGTTTCCTCGGGCTGCGTCACACTGCAGGATGTGTCAGTATCAGTACAGCCTCAATAATCAGACAGCCGACAGATGACAGAACACTTGAGACTCTCCTCAGGCGTTTTGGACTATTACACACAGCCGATGGGGTTCTTGGCTGTGTCTCTTTAATTTTTTTCCCCTCCTGTCTCTTTCTGTCTCTCCTGCATGCACACTACAAACACACACACACTTTCATGGATTAAGACAGCAGTGCAAGCCAGAGGATATTCAAGCCTGGGAGATTATTTGCCAACCTTTCACCCCTCAGCATCAAATCTGCCGCGCAGAGACAGCCAGAGCTTAAGACCTCATTTCTCCTCTGTGGCAGTCTGAGCCTCAGCTTGACCTTGGCCAGAGCAGAGTCTGAGTCATTAGCATGGAAAATCTTGGGCCTTGCAGTCCCGCTGATGAATGTAAACATTACACAACCTGGCACGGCTTCTGAGCCCCCCGGAAGCTGTCGGCATCACCAGTGGGTCAACGCCAAATCTATTTACAGGCTTATAGATTTTTTTTTTTAAGGGATTCGTCATTAATAGGAATGAAAAGGACTTTCAGTGTATTAGCAAACATGAATAATACCAGATAAAAATAAATCAAATCATCATGACTGGCTACTTGGAAAGCATGCTGGCAAATTGTTGTGGACACCTGGACATTATACCCAAATATAACTGTTGAACATCAGCCTCCACTCTATGAGGAAAGGTTTTCCACATGATTTTGGAACCTGTCAGCTGGGATCTGCTCCCCTTCAGCCACAAGAGCATTAGCAAGGTTTGTCACTCCTGTGGTCTGACCCACAGTAGGTGATTCCTTTCATTCCTAAGGTAAAGTAATGGATGGAGTGGGATCAGGGCAATGTGGTGCAAGCCAAAAAAAAAATTATGAACCTGGCTTTGTGCATGGGAGCGCTGTCATGTTGAAGTGGGAAATAACATTAAGACATAAAATCCAATCCAATAATGTAGCATTAAGCATGCCCTCAATTGGAGCTAAGGGCTAGGGCAAACCCAACTAGGTCCAAATGAGATATAATATCTCTTCTGTCAGGGAGTCCTGGTCAAGATGGGCAGTCAAATTATATCAAATACAAGTACTAACATGGGCATATAACCTCACAAAACATATCAAAACACAACAACAAAGCATACAGAAATTAGGGGCCAAATTTCCAAGTTTAGTACACCTTGCATATTGTTCCAAGCTTGCAGGGTGTGAAAGCAAAACCAGATTCCCAGCTCTGTTTGGGTGGTTGGAACCATAAGGACAGTATTTTATAGCTACTGGATTAATATGTCAGTAAACTGGATATGTACTGCTGTACTTGACTCAGTAAAGCTTTTTCAATTAAAGTTAACATATGGTTCTTTCTCCTAAACAGAACCATGAAAAACACCTCCAGACAACAGGGGTGTCCACATACTTTTGAGCATTTGGTGTATCTTCATACTTCTTATATCGCCAATCAAAGTAAAGTAGTATGGTCTGAGGGGAAGGGGTTATGCTGTTATCAAGTTGTAATATTTGGGTCATTCTAATTTACTCCAACCTGTTTTTCTTACAGTGCTTTGATTTTAACCATGTCTGACCTTTTTTAAAGACAATTCTTTAGGTGTTTATTTTGCCTTTATTGATAGGACTGCTGTAGATTGACAGGAAGGGTGTGGAGCAAAGGACTGCCGGGCGGGATCGATCCTGGGCTGCTGCAGGGGTCTCAGCCTATACAGGGCACACACTCTACTGGGTGACCCCACCATTTCTAAACTTTTGACAAATTTCAAGAATGTGTTTAATTTATTTTACCTTCATTGGTATTCACTCCAGTGTCCAGTTTATTAGGTACTGCTGGCTAAAACTAATGCAGTCTAACACAACAATCCTGTATAACCTTCATGTTGTTCAGTTTTTGTTTAGAGGTGTTAATTCAACTTTAACGTTATTTAGCCTACTCATACTGATATAAATGGGGTGGACCATTGAACTGCACCAAAAGCTACAGGCTCCAAAAATTACCATAACGTTTAATTAACACCTCTCTAAATCACTTTTAACAACATTATAACTTTCATGTGGGTAGGATTAAGGGCAGTGATTTTTGATTAGACTGTAGCTTGGTGTACACAACATGTGTCACCAGAGGTCATTCTCCACTAGTGAAACAGGCAGCTGAGCTGAGAGAGATGGCAACTGAGAGGGGTGGGGATAACGTTACAGGACGAGCAAAAAGACAAATGCCTCTGCCCTTGCTCTGGACTATTCTGGGTTTATTCAAACAAGAAGTGGAGAAGGTTCCATGTGAATAGCAGCTGAACATGGGTCAGCTGCTGCTAAGAAATGGGTGAACGGCGTTCAGAAGGGTAGGGCAATGGCCTACGTTGCCCCCAGCCAACTGAAAGGGAGTCGAGATCAGATTCCTGAATCTGGAGTGGCGGAGATAGGCAGAAGCCCAGAGGAGAGTTCTCTTTTCTTTGTCAAGGGTGGGGTGCCAAGGAATGGGTTCTCCCTGAGGGAGGGGCCTATGATCTGGAAAGCGTTGTCATTCTGGCTGTGTCCGCTGAGCTCTCATTGGCCCTTGAAAATCCAAGGAAGAAGGTGTAAATCTTGCACCAGGCCTTACCCATATCTGCAACAGGTTTACAAGGTAAGAATTCTCTGGCATGTTAGATCCAGGTAGTTAAGTTCCCTAAGTTCAGGATAAGGATTGGCGCTAAGGGCTGGGTCAGTCTGGCTGGGGCCGTTACCCTCCCCTCTTCGCCACAGGAAGTGCAGTGCACAGCTTGTCTCGCAAGGCCCTTACTCATGGCGCCTCGCGCCTTTCTGGGTGTGGTTTTTCATGGGACAATAACTGATGTCAAGTGAAAGGTGGGCCAGCAAGGGGGATTGGGTACGGTGGTTGGTGGCCCCAACTGTGGACACGCTGAACCCTTCTTGTGGATCTTCCCACGTACTGCACCCACTGGGCTCCTTTTTGCACAGAGGTCCCAGCAGGTCACCTCAGCTGGCGCCTCTTAGTCATCTACACTTAGAATTGGTGCGGACCAGGGAAATCGGACTGTTTCATTAAAACAAAGCATCGATAAAGGTGAGGCAGTCAACATGGATGACGCTGTGTGCTCTATATGACTTTATTTAACCACCAGTCTGCCACCATTGGGTACTCCAGCAAGAATCTAAGGAAGAAGGGTGCTTATTATCTATCTATTTACTGTATTATTCTTGGGCCAGAAGTATTTAAGCCCAGCAAGACTTTTTTAAGTGGGCTTATTGCATATTAGATACACATCACTGTAGGCTACATCATACATACTACACTTGTGACTTTTATCACCAGCAACCCAGCATTTATGTTTGTTTTTCTTACACAAATACCTCCATATACTGTATATGCCAGTGCCTACCCCAGGTATGAAGGCATGAAAAGATAGAAACCACCTAAGCATACCAACTACTACAGAAAAACAGGCCTGTTATCTTTGAATTTTGCCTTAACCTCCTTATTATCTCAAGTCTAATTATTTCAAAATACTGTATGCAATCTCAATTTAAAATAATGTCTGATATCTTTAATTAATGTAACTGAATAATTGAATGTTTTATGATAACAGGTTTACAGATACATACGCAGCAAATATTCTGCTATATGATATCTCAAAATAACATTTTCTGTTATCAAACTAGAGAAGGACAGGAAAAATATCAACATACCATCACATCACACTATCTACATCTAGCGGGTTATCTGCTGGAATAAACAAAATACAATTCTGTTGTTGTAAAATACATATTATCTCAGCATTATGATGCAGATTCTGTTTTATCTCTTAGAGAAAGATTTATCCTGCAATAAATAATGAGTATAAATTACCAAGCCTTCAGCAAGCGCATAAATATGAGTCAGGGGGTCAGACAGTGCAATAACGCTCTGATTAATGTTTAAATGGCTGAGAATTGATATTGCTCTTGAAGGATGGACGTTGTTTCAAATGTCAGCCTGGCTAATGCAGAGATAAGAGGAGCCGTGGGTTGACGAAATTAGATAAAAACAGACAAGTCCTGAAGAGGAAACAGCCACACAGCTCTTATCCTGGTGCACTGGTGACCTCAGATAACCTCTGTGTCACAGCCTGTAAATCCTCAAAGGCCTCCTAGGTGGCAGCCATTCACATTACCAAAGAGATATGTATTGTTTTATAGTGTTACTCGAGGATTACCAGCTTGCTGTATATCACAGGCTGTCTCTATTTCTGCTATCTCTATATCTATGTGGCTGCCGCTCCCCATCTCCCTCTCACTCTGTTATTAAAACCCAGTTCCACTGGAGCAGAGTGTGCACCCAGCGCAGCGGATATAAATTCATTAGTTGAACGCTAACACAGCAGCCGTCACGTGTTTTTTACTGCGAGGCACACAGGTGAGCTTTGATCGGTGGCATTGATGCTTGGAGAGCACCATGACATCTGTATCAGAGTGTGTACAACATACGGCAGCGCTGAATTAATGCAAATCAACCGATGTAGAACATTCATTCATTTTCGGGGCTGTGTAAAGCAGAAGCAAATTGACAGTTTCCATTTTTAATTTACCTGCCAGAAATCAAGTGTTACGTGCCAAATATACTAATGTAGATGCAGAGGCTGGGGAGTCACACTGTCACATGTCATTACTTGCGAATACAGTGTTTAAATTTAAGTTAGGGATAGAGGGAGAAGAAAGAAGTCCACTGTGCATATTGGTCATCATGACTCAAGTCTGTGGTTCGGAACCTTTACACTATGACTCTTTAAAATGACTTGCAAAACCATCTACTTGCAAAAATTCAATATTTTGTGTAGTGAAAGTTTATGTATTCTCTTCTTACCTGCCCTGTAAAACATGTTGCGACCATAGACTACATATAGAGAGGGACAATGCATCGTCACTTCAAAAAATGATGCTTAACTTGCCATCCACACTGGTGATGTTATTTCAAGCCAGAGTTTGCGCAGTAGCAGTTAGGGTGGAGCCATGGTATCCAGGTCCCACTAAAACATCCAACGGACTCAATTGTGAGTCAATCAAAAACAAGGTCAAACCACTTTTTATAGCATCAAATAACTTATTAATACCGAATGTATCAGAAAAAAAAACACTTGGGAAAATTTTACATGGAGGGGGCGGCGGTTATGACCTATAATGCAGCAAGCCATAAGGACAGGACAAAAGAGCCAGCTCCTCAGGTCAAAACTCAGCTGCCCATTTGCATCCAAAGGAGAAGGGACATTCTTTCAAGGACAGCAATATTCACATCTTGGCCAAGGAAGATAAATGGTTTGAAAGAGGCATGAAAGAAGCCATTTGTGTCAAACTGTAACGGCCATCGTTAAACAGAGGTCTATGACACCACTTATCACCCACCTACAATGCAGTCTTGGGATCCATCCCTAGATGACTTAACACCCATTCACACCTGAACCCATCTAACCCTAACAACACACATGATGGCCTGGCGGGTCAATGATTCACACCCACACAGAGTTTAAAGCCTGCGACTTCACACCAGTCCATTAGAACTGACGAAGCTTCTTGGATGAGAGCTAAAACGTCTTCAAGAAACTCAAGCAAATCCAGTTGCGTACGATATAGCACTTGGGATAACCATGACCTAGATGACTGAGAACCCTCACCAGCAGCCACCAGGGAGTGAACAACATATTTTGGCTTCACTTTTGGGGAGCCGTCATGTCCATTTTTATATACACTCCATGCTCACGAGCCCTTTGGTTTATTTTGTGCCACCTTTTTGAGGTCCTAACCTCAAGGTTGAGAGCAACTTGCCTAAGTGACTTCAGAGACAATGGTTAGCTGATTGAAGGAATAGTAAAACATTATTATGGTACAAAACCTTAATTGGGTAGATGACTATTTTTAATTTTTCATGGTGTTATGTGGGGGACTTTCTATTTTGCTGGCTGACTCTGTCGTCTGTGGACATTCCCATAGGAAAGTTGTAATAGAACTAGCGCTGGCTCGTGGACATTCCCATAGGAAAGTTGTAATAGAACTAGCGCTGGCTCCCAGCGGCAGTGATGTAATTGGATCCAAATCCGTGTACTTCCGTACTTCCTCGACCAACAGCTGGTTAGCTTTGCCTTACACCCGCCTACACCGGAATTGCTGTTCCCCGAATTGTTGTCAGTAGTACAACAGAAAAGGAAGTGTTCAGTGCATCGCAAGAAGAGATTAAAAGGAATACGATTTCATTTGATTCAGCTATTTTGCAGAGCTACAACGTCCACCATTTCTATTACAAAACGAAAGACGAATGTCCCCAGACACCCATTCCGAAGTAAGGGAGGCTGGTCACGCGAGACTAAGCAACCTCCAGAATTCTTCATTTTAAGAAAAAGAGGAAGTATTTTCACAAATTACACACACACACAGGCCTGAAATACACACATGCACAAAAAGGACCTATACACATACATTAATAGAGCCATGTAAAAGCGAGAGGGCTGCCTGTGGACATGCTCCCCCAAGCAGTCGAGGAGGTTTGTGTCTTATTTAACTACACTTCGGCAGTGCCCAGGGGGTGGACTGCTAGCCTCTCCAGCTACCAGCCCACACTCCATACTTGGCCTGTATGGGGACTTCAACCAGTGACCTTCTGGTTCCTACGCCAAGTCCCCACAGACTGAGGTACTGCTGTCCCAAAAAAGAAGAACACAAGCTCATATTGTGAGCTCTAGACCTGCAGTTTGACAGAGCCAGGCTACACGTTCCCTCATTTACAGTCTGAAAGCCTTGCAGAATAATGCCTGACTAAATGCCTTTGGGTGCATGTATAAATAGAAATAGAAAAGACAAAAGTTTCCATAGAGCCAAGCAGTCACTTTCAAGGAAGAGTCCAACATTTTTGGAGAAATGAGAGAATAGAAGACGATGATCTTATTTGAGCATGGATACTGTCTCCTAGTTCTAGCTTCATATATTCAGCAGACAGATAAGAAAGGGGTATTAATCTTCTGACAATCTTCTCATCTAATGCTCTGTTTAATTTCCAAAAAGACAAACTTTTCCTTTCATGGCATCATTTTTTCTGCCTTACCTTCATACAGCCAGTCACTGAGCCCATTAAAGATGACGCCCTCTTTGCCAGTAGACACCAGACGAATGGAGCGGTTGTCCACCCTGGAGCGATAGTAGATGTTGTTCTCAAAAACGAAGATCTACAAGAGCCAGAGAGAGGAAAGACATTTTAATCACATTTAGGAAAACAATAGATCAACTATCTTTAAACTGGAAAACCCACAATAAGACCTTCTTTTCAAGCAGCTCCAATCCTGCTGATCTGTTCTTATGCAAGGGACTGAATCTCTTCCAGCTCCACAGACATTGATCTGTCAGTGTTCCTGATTGAAAGCCTTCCTGCAGGGAATTTCCTTACTGTGAATAAGCTGTTACATTATCATTATAATCAACACGCACAAGAGGAAACCTGAGGACAGTCTGGTATTTATGCTGACACATTATATTGCAGGTGGGATCCCTGGGTGAGGAGTCACGCTATCACAGCTTAAATCAACCCTGGTGTCGGAGCACACATCAGCATGATGCTTTGTCGTCTGTCACACACAAGAGAGTGCACATGTTGGCAATGGCTGCAATTTAATAAAGGGAAACCAAAGATTTTGACAAAAGTACAAAGAAGGAAAAAGTCTTTTCAATTTCCGATAAGACGGCAAACCTTGGGACCAAATTTTGACTTTGCCACTCTCCTCTTCAGGCCTGCAGGGCTTTCAAGATAACTGAAGGTCAACCCTTTCATTATAGAGAATAATAGATCATCAGCACCCACGGTGAACGTGGTAGGGCGGGCGGCTCTTGGGGCTGGAATTTTAAAATGTTACAGCCTTAATGCCATGCTGAAATCAATCTCAGGCTATTACAGAAAAGGGTTTGCTCAGTATCTCTAGGATTAGGGAATCTCTGGGCCTGGAGCTGGTATCACAGTATCAATGAATGAGTCTCCAAAAAATATTCACTATGAGAGGTCTAAATGATGGGACGATGTACAGCAGGAAATCCAATACTGTAGCTGCCTACGATTGCTGCATGTTGATTTTTTTTACCTCTTTCTACACTGTGAAAAGGATCGGCACTGCAATCTTTTACTACACACTATGCCTCAGCAATGTGGCATTCAGGATACACACAGATAAACTCTCCAGCAAGCTAAAAGTTTAACTAGCAAACCTGCATCTCTTTAAAGGTAACACAGAATCTGTCACAATTAGTTTCTCTTGAGGAGACGCTAGCTCGGGGCCCATGTGGTTTGGTGTCACTTTGGTGCAGATGGAGTCCCTGTATAGAAGCTAATCTAGGGCACAGCACAGAGAGAAGACCTGGCCCCGTTCTCTGAAGGAAGGTAGAAATCTGCCAGTGATGGCTGGGATCCACATCTACCCTCAGCAAGAATATTTGGAGGGGATTATATAAACTTTGGGCTGGTGAGAGTGAAGTGAAACTGCACCAACACACTGATAAAATTCATTATTTTTAATTTCTTCACCGAGATTTAAAGGAAACAATCCCAGTCAGATTTTAGCAACATACTATCGTGTTCTCAGTTGGTATTAAAGGGGCACTCAACCAATTTTTGACCAAATACCTGCAAAGCCAATGGCATTCCTATCAGCCTCTGCTGTACCTTTTGCATGCTAACATGCTAAACTAAGACAGTGAACACAATTAACATAAAACATCAGCATGCTACGACTGTCATGTTGAGCTTGTTGATGTAAGCCACTAGCCAGTAGCATGTCCGTTGACTCCTAACAGTGTTTACACCACCACACAGTAACTCACAGCCTCCAGTTATTTCAATGACGGGAAGGCCCCAAAGGGGAAGTGGTTTCAAACACATCAGTAGGGGTGTGAAGTGGTTGCAGCCCATGTGAACATGCCAGATTTTTCTTAGCTGTGCATAGTTCCCCCATTCCTATGAAAGTTGCTCAGTGGCACAGAAAGCCAATAAAAGTCTGACTTCCTGGGTGTAAAATTATCCCAATGTCATGCATCATTGGCGCACTGGAGAATTTGCCAGCCATGTGGCTAACTTACGATTTAGCCTTCACTAACGTGAATGGGGATAAAATAATTTAATCATGCGGTCATTTTGCCGGGGTTATGATGCTAAAAAAATTAGCCACGGATTAACAGATGTGTCTTTCCCAATGTAAATTTATGGGAAAGTCCTTTTTGGCCCAATGGCATCTAGCACTAGATGTAACTGTTGTAGTTACACAGTTTGGCCACAATATCAAATTGGCTCCAAAGTCCAAAGGTGCACTACCTGGGGGCCAGGGTTCACCGTTTTGAAATTCTGCTGGTAGCCGTCTGGCTTTGGTGTATCAAACAGAAGGGGGCAGGCATCATGGGAGCAAAAAGAAGACAAGATGGAGGAGGTGATAATGTCGATGTCTGAATGGTAAATGGATCTAAATTTGTATAGCGCCTTTCGAGTCACATTCACACATACACTGGTGGCTGAGACAACCATACAAGGTGCCACCTGCAACTCACTCACACACTAATGGAAGCATCATCAGGAGCAATTTGGGGTTCAGTATCTTGCACAAGGATACTTCTTCCGATTGGTGGACGACCCGCTCTACCTCTGAGCCCCAGAATGGTGCAGTAATATTCCCACCAAACTACAGATGACTGGTAAATTGTCCAAATATGTAGACATGTTTTAGAATTCCATTTCCTTTGCTTCACTACAGTATGCAGCTGATAATGCCTTGGGTATGCCTATTTTCTTGAAGTATCGTTTACTCAGCACCAAGCTAGCTTGCACTTCCACCAGTGACATTCAGTGAAGCACATGCCTGTCATTGCAGCCCTGGACTGTAGCTGCAGCAGCCACCTTTACAAACTCTTTGCTTTTCTGTGAAACGCTCTTTCTGGTTAGATGGTTGTCAGGTTGGTTGCTGTGCAGCAGTGTGAAAGCAGCTTTAGTGTTGTTTAGCAGAAAGCCAGTGTTACAAAATGGTAATGTGGAGTCTGAATGCAAAGGCCAGGGTTGGAAAGGTCAAAAGAAAGATGCTATCAAAATGAGAGTCTTTGAAGCTTGACCCATACAAGGGACAAAATGTTCTCATACTGTCAGTGATGTGGACAAAGTCTTATACTTTGTCTCTTTTTCTCAGTCTCTCTCTCTCTCTCTCTCTCTCTCTCTCTCTCAGACACACACACACACACACACACACACACACACACTCTATCTCTCTCTTTCTCTCTAATGTAATACAAAGTTTAAGTCTTCTGAGGCTGAGCATCCAAACTTTGTGTGAATGTGTGTCAGCCGCCATTCACAGGGGGTTTTACTTTCCACAACACAAGTCAAATGTATGAAACATCGCTGTGCAGACACATGTTTCTGTGAATGTCAGACAGCACTTATTCACCCAGTTACACTGACTTTTTGGCCTCACAAAAAGCTTACCATGTGGCTAGACAGCTGTGTTTATGACTGTAAATATGGGTACGTATGTGCTCATGCTCCATGGGAAAGTACAGGAGATTTAATTAAGCGCATAAGGGATTTGGGAACAGGATAGCAGTTGGGCTGATTTATGTATATTAGATGCCTCAATATGATGACACATGCATTTGCTTGCAGACTGTGAGCTTGTTTCAGCTGATGGACATCTCTCGCTTTAACCTCCACCTCTTCCACAGAGGACATCTGAACCTTCAGGGCAACCAGCTGCTGTTCAGTTTCACGCTAACATAACTCGCCCGATGGAAGTAAAACCATTTCATGACTAATGGTGAGAAACTTGAGGCTATATCAATCTAGCGACTGTGTTAATTAATCCACTGATGAGATAACAGGTAATTAATAGCATTGTGCTGCAGGATGTTATCACTTACAGTCTGTCTGCCCTGCAAACCAACACGCCGAAGCTCATTATTGCTCTGACAAGTTCGACTGTGTGATGATGGAGGTGGAAAATGACTCATCGTAGAAGAGTTTGCAAAGGCCCATTGCGTCTTGTGATTCAAACAACAGTGTTTAATTTGAAATGTGTTTACTGGGAAATCTCAGTAAATCATTAGGATGATTTACAACCTGAGGGACGAAATAATGTGTGTGCTGTTTTCATGGACTCAAACTTAGACCGTATCGCTGACTTAAAGAAAATGCTGCCTCGGAATTATAAAGATTATATGAGTCTTAACTTAGGAACTGGATCCTCTCAAGAGTCTTCAGTATTTCTGCACCACATTTGTCATAATATGCCAAGAAGGCCTGTCGCATATATATTTTTTTCCAAATGTGTAGAAAAATGTAGCTCTCTTTCCCTTTCAATCCCTTGCAGCTAAGGGGCAACCTATGAGGGTGATTAATAAAGACAATATGTAAGTTACAAAAACTGCAGTTCCTCAAATGGCCACTTGAGGCTGGCTCCAAAGGTGAGTAAATCCCCAGCAGAAATTAACATGTTTACAGCCTGGTACAAAACTATTTTGGTCCCTATAGCTAATTTCCCCATTAATGACAATGGGGATATATTTTTATATACCTCAACCATTTAAAAATTATTAAGGCTTAAAGTTACTTATGTTTAAGGGCAGTTTGAGTGACAGGTGGGTGCTGTCCATTGACAAGTCTCTACCACAGTGACAACAATGGTAAGGTAACGTAACCATGGTGTAACCCCAGTATAGGCGTGGCTGTTGTAACTGCTATTCCAATGTGTTTTCAGTTTATGAAAGCTACCCTGCATTTATGTGGTGTTAGAATAACTGGAAAAATGAGTTCCAGATTGGGAAAATAAAAAAATGCAGTGCCCCATCAAGTCGGAAAAACTCAGGAAGTTGTTGAAATTTTTGATACACAAGTTGCAGAGTTGACATCATATATGCAGCAATATAGTTGATCGAAGTAAATGTTCAGTTGATGATAATAGACTTTTCATTAATTCACATATTGCATGTCAATTTTCTGCTCACATGTAATTTATAATATGGTATAAGGTTGTAACTGT
This sequence comes from Epinephelus moara, assembly GCF_006386435.1. NCBI lineage: Eukaryota > Metazoa > Chordata > Actinopteri > Perciformes > Serranidae > Epinephelus > Epinephelus moara. The sequence continues at coordinate 11,219,377 of NC_065516.1, forward strand.
TATTTGCTGTCCACGCAGTGTGATCTTGATTAGTCAGAAAAGTTATTCGTTAGCATTTGTCAGGCAAGGCAATATTTTAGTAGTTTTGCGTACTGGTGCAGCAAGTCTGTAACAAAATCACTTTGTAATATAAATCTCAAACTGTTAACGTGTTAACAAATTTTCTGAGGGATAAAACAACACATCGTCTTTGTAGCATCTATGTCGTTTTTACATGATGACTTAAAGCTCATGAGGATACCAAAGACGAAGAACGACTTCCAAACTCTGGCAATGGGACCAATCAAAGAAAATTTTGGTTGCCTAAAAAAGTCTTGCTCAGTTGGCCAAAATGGCACACTTAAAGCTTTAAAACAGGAGTCCACACATCAGTGGGTGACATCACAGTGGCTACGTCCATTATTATAATATAGTTTATGTTTGCAGCTCTTGGTATCCCATAATACTTTGTGCGTTTGTAAGTTGGCCAAGGTAATGGAGCATTCAGGTAGTCCTGGTCGGCTCGTAAAGTAAGAAAATGGAACATAACCATGTTGTATATATCAGGTATTTGTGCTCAGGGGTTCATCAGTCTCTGCTGAATCTACCACATTAAGTGGACCAATGAAAAAGCCACTGGAGGATGTAAATATTGGAAGTCTGGCATGAACTCTACAGTTTGTTCTTGTTAGCAGCCCGAACATTTTAATAATCAGAGGGTGTTTCAGGTGAATGGAAGGTATATGGAAACATTTACTGTTAAGCTGAAGCCCTGTTTGCCAGTAACCTCAGGTTTGACTGCAACCTTGGGTACGATATAACTTGTCATTTTACAGCACTGATAATTTACTCAGCCGTTGAGGTTAATTTCCTAAAATATCTGACTTTGTAATTTGACAAGGAGAACTTGTTTGTGCCTTTAGTTTTGTTCTGTGTAAGGATTGACCCACCTTCACGGGTTGCATCCTTCAAAGAATTTGACATCTGTATAAAGACTGAAACTGCCAACTGCACATAATTGCCAACTGCTCTAATTAACATTTTTATATTAACAATGAAGTGACTATGTGTTTGTAAAAGGCGTTGGTCGTAGGGATGAATCCACAGACAATTATCACCCAGCTCTGCAGTTCCCCTCTGCTCTGCAGTTTTCAGCATCGTTCCGCTCAGATTTTATGGCTCACACATTCCCCATATCAACTTAACGAGATGATAATCTGTCAGTGTCGTGTTTACAGCTTGTTGCATTACCCCAAAGTAGCCCAAAAAAATCAATTAATGCAGTTTTAAACATGGGAAACACAAATACCTTTTACACCCTCTTCATCACTCATTCCAACTCCTCCCATTAGGGGTCTGCTATAAATTCCCCTAAAATCATTAATTCTTTCTTCCATTAACTTTATAAAGTGGCAGTAAAGGAGACTGCATGCAAGCACTTTGCATATATTATGATACGTTAGCCACATTAACTCTACTTTTGTAATCCAGTATGCTGTGTGTACGGTGAGTTTTTTTTTTAAACTATGCTCCACATTAAAGGTGAGTTGTAATGGCTATATGTTGGGCAATTGAGGTGGTTTGAATCTATGACAGATGGCAGATGTAGGGGCTTCATGGATATTGTAGTCCTCACCAGTTGCTGCTCATGGGGTCCCCAGCCTGCGTACTGCAGCTGAGCATTTCGCACCTCTGGAGGGTTCAAGTTCCACGTCGCCCTGGGGTGCACAGACAGAGAAAACAATGCTATCAGACAGAAGTGCAGACAAATACACACCGTGACTGTCTGCTCCCAGCGCTGCTGCGGGAGAAGTACAAGTGTAGCACAACTGAGAACAAAGGTTTAAGTGTATCCATAAATACCAGCGCTCTATAACAGTGTCACCTCTCCTTATTGGGAAAAGTGCTGCGCAGTGCAGGCTGCAGAATTAGAGGTGCCACTGCCTCTATGTCTTTGTCTGGAGCCGAGGATGAATGAGGTCATCAGCCGAGGCAGTTATTTTGGCACATCACCACTGGGTGGCAGCACACAAATAGATTTGAGCACGAGAGCTGCTGACAGTGCTGGAATCACTGTGACCTGATGTGGATGTAATTTAAAGGTAAATAAGTGAGGTGTCTACTCACTGGACAAAATGACCATAACATGTCTTGGCGGCTGATCAGTACCAGATAATAAAGTGCCACAACTTCTGGCTCTTGAACTTACTACTTTGAACGTGTGTTACAGCTTTCTGCAGTTGATCCGGTTGTGAAAACAAAATGTTATGTCTAAATGAACATTTTCAGCTTCTCTTTCATAACACAAAGAAATGAGGATCAGCAAAGCAGCAAAGACTTGTCACACTTAACACTTCCTACATTTGGGCATTTTAACCATTGAGATGTAAGATCTGTCGATGTCATGGCAAACCTGGCTGCCATTTGAGGTCACTGATTATTTAGCAACCCTTTCACCTCACACCTCGCTGAGAGATTGGAGGTTAACAATGCAGTCGATGTGCCAGATGCTTTGTAGGAGGACAGTTGTGAGAACAGGTGGGAATGAGTTGCTTTCAGAGTCACACACAGCGAGGTCAGGTGGGATGAGACAATATAAATGGAACAATGCAGCCCTGTCGCCTACTTACGGAGTATCCAGACTGCAGATGATGTAGAAGGCCGTGTACGAATGCTGGTACACCTGGAAGAATAGGAAGCGGGAGAGCATTCACTTTAGATCACTTCTAATGAAAAAAGGCAGCAGTTATACCATGGCATCTTGATCTAAACTGCTTGATTTCCCTGTTATTGAGTGAAAGTAAATGTGGATGTCACAGTTAAAGCTGGACTTAAGAAATGGTTCTATAAAAATGAAAAGAAAGAAAACAACACTAGAAACTGACAACAACGATCTCCTCGAAATTAACACTGAAAATGCGAGCTATAAGTGGGTACTTCTGAGAAAAAAGAGAATACTTTGAAAGTCTTTCATGCTGCCATAAAATCTACAACATAGTTAACACAAAAATATTATAGATTTGAAATTTTGGTCCATTTTGGTGCACAGGTCCTTTACATATCAAAACAAACGCTTAAAGGATAACTTAACACCCCCGATATGACCTCCAGTGGTTTAATATCTCACCTTGCTGCACTGACGTACAAGTGTACCCTACGGTGTGTCAGTGCATTGTGACATCACTGTTGGGTGTGGTTACATGTGAAACAGCCCTGACCCTTTTTACTGGAGGATAGAGAACATTACTCCTCAGTCTGCTGTTAAAGGAGAACTATTCTGCTCATTTTAAGGTTCATACTTGTATTTTGGATTTCTACGAGAACATATTTTCATGCTTAAATGACTCAGACCGTCTGTGCTGGAACACCTGTACAGAGTGGCTCAGGGATGAGTCCCAAAATGTTGAAATGAGAATTTTTTGCCCTTTCACTTCCCTCGTCTTGAGGTCAATGGATTTCTTGAATGTGTTTTTGGTGATATGCCTGAAGTAAGGTCTGTGGTTATGACAAGTTTAAGAGACTTTCATGTTTTGTTCTATGGCATAAAATACCCCACTCGTGAATTTTGAAGCCTTTAGGTGTCCTAAAAAAAGGCAGCTGCTAACAAGTGGCTAATTGAGACTAAAAAATGTCATCATGCCGAACATGGCTTTACAGCCTTATTGAGGTGGCAACATTTAGTCATGAGTACACGGTGTAGTTTGTTTATAGCCTAACATTAGCGATTTACTTGTAGTGATTGCATCTACACTTCAAGAATCATAAAAGTTGATGCTTACTTGTGAAGATTCTCTTCATTAAAACTTTGTTTACCACAGAGCTTATTTTCTACAATACTCCAAACTCCACTGGAAAAAAGCTCATAGGCTTTTTGACAGGGGAACGAGAGTGACGCTAACTTTAGCCTCCGTCATTAAAAAACGTCATTCACGTCAAGCACTCTACTCACCCTCTGTCTGAGATGCTTTCTTACAGTGCCTGTCTACATAAGCCCCCCTTCTGAAGAAGCCCAGACTGTTCTGATTACTCAGTGTTTCTGGGTCTTAAGTATCTTGGCATCTCTGCATTATCATTGCAGTGGGGTAAATGACTGTAACTCAGAAAAACTGCCTTTTCCAGCATTTGAAAGTAACCGATAAATGCTTCTAAACTAAAATCTTCTCGACCTGACATGTTCCAGCTGGAATATGGTCCCCAATCAGGGAGAAATTACCAACATTGGCAATCATGATTACATGTTTCCTTGATGTTAGCATGTTGCTACATGTAGCCACGTACTTGCAAGAGGAGGATTACTGTAAAGGAATGTAGCAGCACTTTCAAAATCTTCACAACCAGACACGCTCCAGAGGACATATGATCCAAAATCAGGGAGAAATTAACAACACTTTGGCAACAAATATTACATGTTTCCCTGACAATAGCATGTAGCTACATGTAGCAGGGTAGACTATGCGATGTAAATACTTGCAGTAGCAAACCCGGAGCAGATGACCTACAGAAAATCTGTTAAAAGCTGAGGTCAGCTTGTCTTAAAAGTTTAAAAAGAAATGTTGGAAACAGAGGGCTCTAGTTTCCCGGCGCGGCACAGGGTGGCGAACCCCGCGCAGAGCTAGTTTCGAGCAGCGCAACCCGAGGCTTGCTTAGTTTGGTAGTTTGGCAGACCGAGGTGTGCTGAGATGGGTGTGGTGACGCAGCAGGGGGAGGTGTCGACAGATCCAGCTTGGCGCAGTGACAGTTTCGTGCCAAAAGGCTTCGCCAAAGGTGCGCTAAAAGCTCGCCAGCTGAAACCAGGTCTACTGTCAGCGCAGGCGGAGCGCAGCCGGTGTAAGCCGAGGTTTGGCTGACCGGAGGACAGTGCGCACACGTCACCAAAACCTCACAGGCAGGTTTCCAGAATGTCAGGCACATTAACGATGCAATAAATACCCAAAAACCACTATTCAATGCAACTATCTGCAATCAGCACATAAATGTATCTCTATATCGACTGTCCCGTCACATCTGATGTCAGATCAAAGGGGATTGGCACCATTTGGCACGCGTAATGGAAACAATGGAAACCCAACCTGATTTGATTAACACAGCTGCAAACTAATGAGTTCACATCCCTCTCAGCCAACCACAAACAGCCACAGCATCAGATAGGGAGTATATATTCAGCATCTGTCATCTTAGAAAAGTCAAAAGAAAAGAAACAGAGTGAGACTGCGAGAGAGAAAGAGAGAGCGCGCGCGCACGAGAGAAACGCAACATTGATTTACAATTGTGGTGACCTCCTCCCAGGCTACCTTTGCATCATCAGCCCGTGGAGGTCTGCTCGCAGTTCCGTATATTCGGACACTGCGAGCTTGGACCTCCCGGACCAAAACATCAGTTTCCTCCTGGGAGAAGTTTGGCCGTCTGACGCTGCTGCTCTCTTCTGCCATGGCGAATTGAGTAAACTCTCATTACGCCTTCGCGCGGCGCATTTAAGGGCGAGGAGAGGGGCTCATTTGATTGGTGTGATGTGTGTAAAACCCACTCCACGCCTTCTCTCCTCCCTCTTTCCGACTTGCGCAGGTAGGAGGGACGGAGGTGGGAAAGAGGAGTAGCTGCGCCAGGGCGCACGGTGTGCCAAACTTGCAAAATCCGCCTGGCCACACCCAGTTGGCGAAGCACAGGTGCGCTGCGCCTCTGCCTCACCCGGTCTGCGAAACTAGAGCCCAGAGTTTTTTTTTTTTTTTTTACATATGTTTGCATCATTATTTGAAACTTTGGCCATGTTAAATATGAACAACCAATATTTCAACATTATATATATATATGACAAAAAATAAGGAAAACATGATAGGCTCCCTTTAAGTTGCTCGCTAATTACTCCTCACAACAACATATCTGGCTCTCCTCTATTTAAAGCTGCTATGGATTCCATTGGATTTCACTCCACATTTGCATCTTACAGAAATACACCACACACTATTTGAAATCTATTACTGAACATTTCTTGACAGATGTTTTTCTACAGTAATTGTATGTTAAAAATAGTTTCATCTTGTGTATGCTACATGCAGGAGTGTAATAAGTCACTGCTAACTAAAGATACATTCACATTCAAACTGAGGATGGCTTGTTGTGTGTTAGTATGCAAACACTGTGTTTATCATGAACTCCTTTGATCCATGCAACATGTTATAGAGATGAGGTGTGCGACATGAGTCTGCATTTGCCAGTGAGTGACTGCGTGCTGCTAAAGCGAGCGTATAGCAGGAATGACTGTCATCTATCAAGGTGATGGAGGTTCGGATGGAATAATAAATGCAAACAAATGCAGCACAACACACACGGCATCTCTGGTGTGTCGTAATATTTTCTATTCATCTCAGGCAATAACAGGAGGTTATATCTCTCCCAGCATCTTTCACACACTAACAATAGGCACAAACTCTCCACAGTGACTCAGTGGCAAAGCAGAATGAAGTAAACACACAGACATTGGCTCACAAAATGATTCAATATATCTGATCTACCTATATTAGGGGATGAAATGCTTTGATGCATATCAAGGTGTTGGCAGAGCTGATGTAGTCATCATGGGACACTTTATTCACAATTGCACAGAAATGATAAATTCCAGGCCAATACTTCCTGTTCCTCCCGTCGATCTCATCTCCCTCCCTGCGAGCCGGTTTCAGCGCCGGGGGGTTTGTTTGTGTTCCTGCCTTCCTCGCTACAGTTCCACTCGGCTGTGCTGGCCCCCGCCGCCGCCATTGCTGACAGGCAGTGGTGTGCGACGGGCCTTCACACCTCGCCATGATTACTTTCCCCTCCCTCCCTCCTTCTTCTCTCACCCTGCCTTCACTGCACTACGAGCATATACCGCACCCTCCTCCCAACAGAGGCGGCTGACATATTTGCCTGTCAGTTTGCTAATTCAAAAAACAAGCAAACAAATGAGAAGCTCACCGGTGCAACGTTGTAGGCCAGCAGCACATGCTTCATGTCAGGAGACACCTCATACTTGCTGGCTTTGTACATTTCCTGTGAAGGAAAGGCAGATGTAAGAGGGAAAAAGAAAGACAAAAAGATGAGACCTTTAACCATGCGTGGTATTTTTTCATTAAACTAGTCCTTAAATGACTGCGTTTGACGGATTGCTCGGCTCCTGAAGCAAATGGGAGTTGCATTAATCTTTGCGCCAGGGCTTGGCGATCTGATGGCAGACATAATGTTGTGTGTCGTCACCCAAGCCGCCGCAGCACACTGACGCTACATCTCCATCGCCATCTCCACGTTTCCTCCCACATGCCCTAAGTTTCAACTATGCAGTCCACATTTCACAGCAATAATGGATCATTTGATTAAGCTTCGTAATAAAAAAGAGCTTTGGGTGCTTTGATTTGCTGACACTAGAGGAAAAGTTTTAATTTAATTCACGGGCAGCCATGGTCAATTCTTCAGTCCTGTGATTGTGAGAAAGTAAAGAGAAAAAAGGAGATGACTAAAGACTTACAAACTTCTTGTTATGCACCAAGATGGTCTTTTCATCAGTGTCGACGTTGAACTTGACGACGTCGCCATCACGATTCCGGTATAATAGCTCATTACCTGCAAGGGGAGGCAGAGACAATAGAAAGTTTGATTAGTGATATTCCTGAATGTGTCGTATAATATCATCTATAAAACTCGGGAACTGCCCACTGGTTCGACAGCCCATTGGTTCGACAGCCCATTGTTCCGACCATATTAAACTCATTGTTCCGAAGTCCGTTCCGAAATCATCATGATGCCCTGTGGTTAAGGTCTGGTTAGGTTTAGGCACAAAAACCACTTGGTTAGGGTCAGGAAAAGATCATGGTGTGGGTTAAAATGAAAAAGAAAGTGACAAACACATAAGCCGTGAGCCTGCTCCGCCTCAAGCTGGTCGCGGCGCACCATACGCCCGCCGCGAGCCGTTCAGCACCGCGGACAGTCGGACTAATGGGATGTCGAACCAATGGGCTGTCGAACCAATGACATGGACCCTAAAACTCAACAGACATACAAAGACAACACCCTAAAGGCTTGATTCCAATACTTCTTTGCCCCTATCTATGCCCCTATATTTGATGCAAACCATTGCATTGTCTTAGTTCATAGTTATTTCAATGCATTATATCCATTTTATCTATAACAAGCATAACAAAACTAGCATTATGGCCTTGTGATTGTATGCCTCCCTGTACCTGTCAAGTTGCAGTTGCAGTTTAAATCCATGTCTGTCAAGATTCATATCCAGCAATGACAGTTAACAAACTTGAAATATGAATGTTGCTGCAAAGAAGCTACGTATTCTAAAATGTGGATGCTTCAGATGCATCTTCAATGCAGCAGCACAGAAGATCTATACAATCAGCACAGTTTCAAGGTGAGTAACCAAGATTAGTGGCACCAATTCAGTACCCAACCAAGTGTCTCCCCGTCTGTTCCTGAGTTCAGATAAGGTAATCCTTTATTCGTCCCACATTGGGGAAATTTGCAACATTATAGCAGCAAGGGGAGAGTGCCAAAAGGAAAGGAAAGGAAGAATATAGAAGTATGTAAAATAAGTCAATTGTACAAAAACACAAAGCAATATCATGAGGAAGCATCAGGATGAAGCAAAGTATAATAAAGAGACAGACTGGATGGCTGATTTCACATTATTGATCGATGGAAGTGTAGATATTGCACAGTTTAACAATACTATTTAACAATACGATATTGTATCTGAGTGATTGATTGACTAAATAAACAGGCTGAGTAGCAGAATTTACATTATTGCATATATCAGTGTGATATTTCACAGAGCATATACAGATACTGGTATTGCACATGAGTTCTGAATGATTGTCCATGGTTTCAGTATGTGTGGTCTCCTGGGAGCAGTGTTGGTTGTGTAGTCTGACAGCAGCAGGAGGGAAGGACCTGCAGTATCTCTCCTTCAAACGCCCCGGGTGAAGCAGTCTGTCGCTGAAGGAGCTGCCCAGTGCTGTCACAGTGTCCTGCCTGGGGTTGGGACATGATAGCTTGGCTATCATTCTCCTTTCTCCCACCATGTCCACCAGGACAGAGCTGGCCTTATGGTGTGGAATAATGGCCAGAAAACATTATGATGTCAGAGTAAAGATGACCTTTGACCGTTAGGATGTAAAATGTCATCACTTAATTCTTTTCTTGTGTTTGTTCTGTTGCCATTTGTGTGAAGTTTTGTCATAATTAGCACATGAATTCTTGAATTATGGCCAAGAAGGTGTTTTGTGAGGTCACAGTGACCTTTGACCACCTAATTCTAATGAACTCATCATTCAGTCCAAGTTGACCTTTGTGCCAAATTAGAAGAAATTACCCATAGGGGTTCTGAAGATATCGTGTTAATGACAATGAGACAGATGTAAGGTCACAGTGACCATGACCTTTGAACACCACAATCTAATCAGTGCATTGTTGAGTTCCCTCACGTCATTCTTGAGATATCTCATTGACAACAATGGGATGGACAGATTGAAAATCCAAAAACATAATGCCTTCTGCCATGGCTATTGCTGGAGCTAAGTATGCCGATGTCTCAGTAGCTAACTAGCTAGTTAGCTTGTTAGTTAGTGACATTACAATGTTATTGCTGATTTGTGCATGACAGCCCTGCATTAGGACGTATTTCCATGTCTCATTCATCCCTTCATAGGCATGTGACGCCCAAAATTTAACTGCACTAGTTGTGCAGACTTGTAGGCTAGGGGCATGGGTTGCTAACGTTAGCCTACAGAGCACCGCTAGTGGCCTGGTAATGATGGATTGATAGCTTGAAACTTATGTTGTAAAAGATTCACGAGCATCCATGTTTTTCGGTCACAGTCAGATAAACGGCAAATGTCATAGTTGCGTCTGCTTACGTAAACGCCATCGACGACTGCAAATGACAAATCAGGATCTTGAAGGATTATCCTATTTAATAGAGGAAGACTTCAACCACTACCCCTTTTAACTCTGTTCTGAGGGGTAGGGGTAAAAATAAGAAATGGGATTCAGTCTGTGACCACACACACAAACATACATAATGATACTGCCCTTTCATAAAAACAGAAACCAATGTCCCCCAGTACAGCCTTCTTGGGGTCAGACAAATGGGCAGAGTTGAAACAAACACCAAGTAGCTCCTGTTAGAAGGATTTTAATGTCGTATAACGTTCGAGCACCAGGCTCTTCTCAGACAAATAGGCACACACACTCACTGACCTTTTACAGTCAGAAGACAAGAGGGCAATAATTAAGCTCCTTACATAGATATCCTATAACACCACACACTCAACATGTGGAGAACAAATTAACTCAGCGACATGAGACACGGAGAGCAAAAGATCACTTAGTACTACTAAGGAAGTTATGTACTCGGCTCTCCATTGTAGCCTGATGTCCAATATGTCAGCATTAAAACGGGCATTTTAACTGTATGGTTCTCTGCATATTTATTCTGTACAGCCAGCGGCACTAGACGATAAAATTCTAGTTTCAAAACAAACAATTTACCCTTTGAAAATGTTACATAATAGCTGCCGGCTTGATAGGAAAAGCAAATATTCAATGTTAATGAAGTTATTAGCTGTTGAGCATTGACAACATAATTAAATTTTAGTGGATGCTTTTATTTATTACCTTTTTAATATCAAAGGCATATTAAACTATGCTTGTTGGAGGGTTTTATTAATCTATCAACAACCCAAAAAGTGCAACTTTTATCAACAAGTGCAACAATTATTAATTGCTCACTAAGTGGCATGAATACGTGTGGTGGATTTAAATATAAATGCTGAGCCTGGATAGCAATGCTGCACAATTATCTGTACAATGATTGTGATCACAATTTTGGCTTCGACAATATATCAAACTTTATTGGTTGCAATTCTACAGCCTTGTTATTACTGACGGTATGTCCAATCAAGTGCTTCAAACTCAATTATAAACAGTCTGGTCAGTCGCTGGCCTTGGCTTCAAGCACAGTTTGATTGAACCGTTTCAGTTTCCCGAACACAGCTGCAGGTCAGTCTGTCAGGCAACCTGCAATTTTCTGGGATGTTTACTGTCAATAAACATCCAATATGATTTATACTTTTCTCTCAGGAGACACGAGTTTGTTTTAACAAGACTCTTACTTTGAGTCGAAGAACTGTTCATTTATTTTTATATATATATGTTTTATTTATCACCTATAGGTTATTCATAGGTTAACTGTACCTATCTGAATTGTTCAAGTGCAATAAAACCATTACTGCGGACCACTTTCTTTTTCTTTTCTTTTTTTACGATTTCCTATTGGGCTTTTCTGCCTTTAATGGATAGGACAGCTAAGTGAGTGAAGGGGAAGAGAGAGAGCGAGTGACATGCAGCAAAGGGCTGCAAGTCGGAATTGAGCCTGAGCCTCTGTACATGGGGCGCCTGCTCTAACCACTAAGCTACCGTGCTCATGGTTTAGCATGAGAATGCTAAAAAGGGTGGAGTGTGATGGAAAATTCTGGTATTTGGTATTGCTATGATGTATGATGTGTGTTGCTCATTTAACCCCTACTGTGACAGCACTGAGAGACACCAAGGTTACGAGCCAGGGAAGCTCAGACACCAAGTCTCCTCAAGTGATGTTGTGTCTTAGGAATGTCAAGGCGCCACATATTTTGACTATCGATGTGCATGTGTTATGGCAACTATAAAGATAGCAGGGCTGGAGGACTTGCTAGGCACTCACTCACTGACTGACTGTTCATGTGGTTGTATGTGTGTGACTCCATTCATGAATGCTTATTAAAACTAAATAAACTAAACTAAATAGTTGTTTTGCCACCACACGCCCCACTGTGAACCACTTTAACCATGTTAGTGCGTATGAAGATCCATTGATGGATATTGATCAACAACCACATTACATTTACTATAGATACAATAAGCTATAGTTAGCTTGAAAGATGCTGAAAGATATTTAGTGTGTCTGCTGACACAAGAAGGGCATTAGACACACATTTGCACACAGTTGTAGATGTTGAGTTAGATTTAATAAATTATGTTATATTGTGCTACTTTGCAGTGATTTATAGCATTTTGTTTTCCCCACAGGAAATAAACATTGAACTGTATTGTTCAGAAAAACTTAAATTCAAATTTGGTCTTGACTGAGGTTTAAACAAAAATATTTCACCCAACAGAATAATTGTATTAAGACTAAAACTTGTTACAATTACCCCTGTCTCCCCTAATCAACCCTACATTTTCACAGGCAAAAACAAAATGACTCAAATCCTGGAAAAATGCAGATGGTGTCACGCATGTGGGCACAGTACAGGACAAAACAAAGCTAGATGTACACACTGTCAGAAAACAGCAGAGCCTCTACAGAAGCATTCAGTGCAGTGTGTGTGTGTGTGTGTGTGTGTGTGTGTGTGTGTGCGTGCGTGTGTGTCTTTGTGTGTGGCGATTGAGGAGAGAGACAGCATGTCTGCACTTGGGAAAGGATGGTGGGCTGGACGTCAGGCTAGCAATAAACCATGAATGTAACAGTAAATATTCAGTGTGAGCTACAGTTTGTCAGAACCACCAGACCAGTGAAAATATTTTAGTGGCGTGTCGAGGAATTGTCTTGCGTGATTTGCATGATCTGATTGGCTCTCTGATTGCAATGCCCCTGCTGAATGCATATAGGGGGAACACTGCTATAGATATAACAGACTGTAAAATATCACTTGTAGCTCCTGAAAACTCCCAGAGATTCCAGTCTTACATATTTTTCTTTTGCAACAATACAAATTAAAGTCAAAAACTCTATCAGATTGGCAGAAAACAGATTTGAACATTGCCTATTCTGATTGGTGCATAAAGGTACTTTACATCACCATTTTCCAATTGAGCCCGCCCACTTGGAAGAAGTCAGAAGAGCTTAGAGAAAACACAACAGTTCAAACTTAATAGTTACGCCGTGTTCATGTAGAACTCCATCACTTGTGGAAATAAGTTTCCAGGGCCTTTAATGCACCTTTATGGTCCTTTATGAACTGTACAGAATGAGACATTGACATTTGTTCCAAAGTATATGTTAGGTTTAACAAAGGTTCTCAGGAATCTGACCCACGTAACACCATAGTAAACGTACAGCTTTCAATATTCCTGAATACAAAAGCTTCCAGCGCAAACACAGCGAGTTTAAGCCACTGGAGGAAAGCCTTGAAGGGAGCCATTATTTGAAAGATGTATGAAAGTTCACACAGCTCCTCATCCATCAGGCTTTTATCAGGGAAGGATAAGTTTAATACAGCAACTGCCCCCTTTCACCTTCAATCTATCTGTGCTCCTCTGTCTTATTGCTTTAGTGATCCATAGGCGCACGAGCAACCACTCCATTTGGCGAGGTAATTAGAACCCAGAGATTGTTATGCAGAGTGCTCTCTATCTGCTAGCATATCTAATTGTCCATTAGAGGTGACAAAATTACCATCACAATGGCTTTAATTCTGAACGTGCTGGGGAGAGCAGTTTCAGACATTTTTAGATTGGCATAGCCAAACGCCCCCTCAACAGCTTTTGTCTCCTTGTTAAAAACCATTGGCATACTAACAAGGGTATAAAATGGACTCCTTCATGGAAATCATGGTGATAAATAAAAGAGGGATACTTTTCTTCACCATGGTCCATTAACTGAGTTTGACTCCGTTTGGCATCTTGATAAACTGTCTACTTTTATATATGAAATGGTAATCGCAGACGATGGGGGTTCGAACGTGTAAAAAAAGACAATATGGTGACAAATCGGTGGTCAAAGAGATTGACTGGACTTTATTTTGCTTCGTGACTTGCTTTGTTTTCACAGTCAGGCTTCATTTTAAACCCTGAGACCTGCATCTCTTTAAGGCACCTTTTTCTCCATCTTTATTTCTCACCGAATCGCTGATCTCCTCCTTTATCCACATGCCCCAAGACACCTCACATATACCTCAGATCTCTCAAATCCTTCCCATCACTGCCCTTTTATAAACCCTCCTGCTGAGTTCATCATTTTAGACCTTATCATCCCTCCTTCACCTCTCCAACTCTTTGTTTTCTGCTCTTTCAAAGACCGAGAGCCATCTATTCTTTCACAGTACCCTAGGCATTATGTCTTCCCTTCAATCTATCTCTTTCTAGCTCTCTCGCTTTCTCTTTCCCCTCTACTTTCACTCGCTGTGCATTAGCCCAGGGCACTGTTTTCTCCTCTGATCTATACCTTTCCACAGCAGTATGTCTTATTAATACAGCCTCCTGCCCTGGGCACAGCCCTAACCCAGCCTCACTCCAGGGAGGCAGAGAGAGGGCGCCAGGAAGGGAAAAGAGAGGGAGGCAGAGATACGAGGCGACACAAACGAGGCAGAGAAAGCCTGAGAGAAGGGAAGAAGCTCTGTATAGAGTTTGTACATTCAACTTCATGGACTTCCCTTTATAGAAGCAAATTTATGGAACAGTCTTTTATATGTGCAGCTACTGCTTTTATAGGCTCATTTTTGTCTATTACAACGTAAATCTAATTTTCACAGCAACATTTCAGTTCATTATAACTCTGTACTCACCAACCTCTGAGATCTGACAACATGGCAGCATAGTTAAAGCAAAGTCAGACAGAGCAAGAAACACAAGTGGTCAGACAACAACAAAGGTTGTCAACAAGCCAAACCGTTATAATGAATATATTCTCTCATTAAAAAAACAACCACAGAGTAGAAGAGCAGATCTCCGTATGCCAAATTATGTTACCGTTAGCTACAGAAACAGGCAGGTTTTACTGTCTCTCTGAAGAGAAATGGTTTTGTTTGTTAGATGATTTAGGTACGACTGAAGAAGAGGTCCTTCCATGTTGTACTGCTCATATTATGGTGACCTAAGGGCTACAGTTTTTGGTAAAATATCCTGACACTGATGTCACATTGTACTCCTGTCACATTATTACACTCATAATGAACAGCTTTAAAAGAAGAATTAAAGTCCATGCAGCAAAATCGGAGATATCGTCTCTTTTATTCTGTGCATTCTTCTTCCTTGTAATCACCTAGCGCCTACATAACCCACAATGCAACTCAACCACAGAAAGCTCTGTCAGAGATTTGGGTGTGGTATGTTATTGGCTGCTATCTGATAGCCTCAAATAGAGATGAGGAGCAGGCTACAGAGGTCTGGTAATCTCACTTCAACATAACTCCATAACTCCAGAGTCATGTTCTTATTTGACTAATCTTCCTCCACTGCAATGGTGTTTTGGGTGTCTTATAAATGCATGTCCATGACATAATACATAAACATGAAAAATCAACAGTTAACTATATAAATGAAGAAGGTAAAACAATGTGAAAAGTCTATAACAATCCCACATTCCACATGGGAACTGCGTGCATGTAAAAGTACGATAAAAACTTGGTAAGTTGAAACGAGGAAGTTGGTCTGTAAATTGTGGATTTTCACCAAAAAAAACCCAGTTTGGGTAAATATTTCACCATTCTCTTGAAGTTTGTCTGATCTCTTATTCTGTTAAAAACCTGTATGATCGTCTGACTCAGAGATCATCAATCTTTACTATCAAGAGAGTCATTTTTGGAGAAAAAAAAAGTCTGGAGCTATAAACATTTTGAGCCTAAAATGAAGGTAACATAGCCTATTAGGTCTCAGTAAGCCTATCAACATTACTAATGGGTCTAAATGAGCATTCACTTGTATGTTTTTTGCACATGTTGTCTACTCTGCAGTGGAATATTTAGGATTATTTGGTACTTTAACATTGCAGCACATGAGATGAAAGGAAATAAATCTGTCCATGCTCTATTAAATTCCCTATCTACCTTTGAGACTCTTTCTTTTTTTGGATATGGAATTAAGAGCTAGCCAAGCTAGGGAGACCCAAGGCTAGCCAACGCGACTAAGATTCAGCAAAATTTAGAGGAAAAGGCACCAGGCTGTAGACGTATGATGCACATAGTTGACAAAGTGTTAAAACATAAATTTTACTTAATTTAACTTTCTTCACAATACAATATTATATCAATTCTTTGGAAAACAATACAATATTTTGTGATAGCACAAAGTTGGGCACATTATAATTTCGATTCGATTCAATTCAATTCAGGGACCTGTGATCGATAAGACAATATCAATTAATATTGTCATTAGCCCATTTAACACAGAGATCATGCTATAGGGCCACTAGGAAGTCCCTTCCTCATGCTGCCTTTGCATTTTTACACAGAACCAAACAACCGTTGCGTCATTGAGCTACCCTGTGTAATTCTAGGCCATGTTTACACGAAAACCATCCACTGAAAACAGAATCGTTTCTCATTTTCGTTTTGAAAAAAAGTTCTACGTTTAGATGACAACGTTTTGATAACAATCGCCGTGCACACGGATCCGCAAAAATGACCAAAAACGTTGAAGTATACATGCCAGGACAGTAGTTGGCGGTGTGACGCTTACACTTCCTTCTACAGAGCGGCGATGTATAAACAAACAAAATGGCAACCGCACGAATGTTTGTCTGGACGGACGACAAGGTGGAGTTGCTACAGTAAATCTACACTATGATGGGGAAGCGTTGATAAATTCAGTAGGGTGAGCAGCACAAGCAGAGCTCGGGAGTCCGCCATTGTTGTTGTGATGGTCGACTTTCTCGCGCATGCCTAGTGACTGGAAGCTGATGCGCATGTGCGAAAAGTCTCCGTTTTCAGAGGAACTGCATATTGCAAGTTTACATGACAACGGAGACGGTGCCGTTTCCAAAAAACTGCACTCTGGAACCCGTTTTCAAAACGTTGCGTTTTCAGGCACCCAAAACGCCACTGTCATGTAAATGATCAGCCAAAACGCAACTAAAGTTTACCGTTTTCAGTTGAAATCGTTGTCGTATAAACGGGACCTTAGACTGCATCTTGGCAATCAAAACAGGTGTGATGGGTGTAACATGTAACACAACTGCGTCGACCTCTGCTGTGACCTATAACCTATGCATTGGCAGCACTTTACAAACCATAACAATGGCCTAACTTGGCAATAACAATCATTTGTAATCTTTGTTATATGGCAGCTGATCTCATTTTCTGCTCCGAGGGTAAGGAGCTCCTGGACCTCATTGTTTTACCAATTTGCATACAATTCCGGCTGCTGTTCTTCTTCTTTGAGTTAGGTGCCAACTGCTAATAGCTACTTCTTAAATTTCTCATAGTGGGTTGCACGCATAACACATTATCAAAACGTCACGCCCATGCTGCTCATGATCCCGTCCTGCTGGCTGTCTCTTTATATAGACATTGCTTTGGCACTGCTACTACCTCCATTCCCAGCTCAGAGGCGAGACAACTCTGTCCTCCCATTTCGCAAATGTGCCTTATATACAGAATGGCGAGACAGCATGAGGCTGTGACATTCCCGCCTTGAACAGGCAGTGTAAAAGTGTATTGTCTTTCTCTTGGCTGCTTGCCCTTGTCTGCTTGGCGCTAGTCCAGTTACATTACATTACATTACATTTTATTTTTTAAATTAAAATGTTGAAAGAATAACTGTTTTCATTTCTATATAATTTTTGGTAAAAGCCACAACTAGAATGGGGCTAAAGAGCTACAGGTAGCCTACATTGGTCTGACTGATCATGTTTCATCTTTTTTTTTTTTTTTTATACCTTTTTAGACTCACATTGTACAAAATGATCCTTTCACCTTACACTCAGATCCCCCACTACGTCCTTCTCCTCACCTGGGAAACAAGATTTTTTGCTCATACTTCAATGGCTTCATTTTACTGTATGCTTCATTAACGCCTCAACCAAGCCTTTTTGCCTCGTGTGCAATATGACAGCCTAATCAGACAGACAGAGCAGTGCAGAAAGACTAGCTAATACTACTTCAAGGAAAATCAAATTTTGTAAACTCTTGAAGTGAAATTACCTTCTGCTGCACTGTATACAGAGTTAGGCTTTTTACAATGTTGTTCAATCTGCTCCTCTCCACTCAGCCCTTTGTTTAAGGCACCACTGAAGTAACATCATTCATTACATTCAGTGTTCTCTGGAGTGCGTTTTGTTCCAGTTGAAAGGGTTAAAAACACTCCAAGTGGGCACAAGAGAGTTTTCAACAGGCATGTTCTGATAGAAGAAATCATAAAAAGGCTGATTGGTTGGATTATTAAGGAGAAAAATGCCTGGTTATGTATTTTTCACTTTTTGTCTCGCTTTCAGTCTAAAATGTATACTGACGAAGCAGATTGCTTGGACCTCTCTCTTGTCCCCAGCATGAAAATAGAAAGCCATAATAGAGAAATGATTTATATGTCTCAGTAGGAATGGAAATAATACCTAAATGTCCCTAACCTACACATAATACATCACCTTGTGATTACAAAACACATTCTGGTGAATGAAATAGATTTTAGTTCCTCTCTCTAGGCTGTATTATTAGCCGAGAGGTGAGGCAGGGTTGCGGTGTTAAATTCTGGATTTTCCTTGTCGGTTCCAGGTCATTTGTCGGTGCTCAAGGCTGCAGATGATGACTGGTCTGATAAAAGCGACACAAGCTACTGGGGAAGAATTATGGTGTCTGTCTGTGGCTAAATAAAATGAAATCTCTAATGCAGTAATACAGTCTTAAATCTTTGCCACCCATTGGCTTAGATGTGCCGTGAAATATAGGTTCATAAAAAATTCAATGGGAGTTTTAATTAAAAATCTCCCCCTTATATATTTCTAGTAATTTAGTTCGTTCGTGGATGTTCTTGAGAGGGAACTCCACATAATGGCTGTGTGTGTTTTTTTTCTACTGTTGCAACAGGCAGAATCAGAATTCTATTCCTGACCTACTTGATAAATGAGCATGCGAATAAATGAATGGCAGAGCAAACAAATGAGCAGAAACCTCAAGTATGAACCTGCTGACAAAATGTGAAACCACCCAAGGCTACTGCCAACCTGCTGCTGGCCAGTTTTCACAGTGGAAGTCATTTATGTTTATCAGGGATGCCAATCAGCATGTGCCTGCTGGTTTCATTACTCACTGACTCTCCTGCTTCTGAGTTCACCATTAAGGTTGGAAGAACCTGGCTCATTGCCCAGTCATTGCTGTTTCATGCTGCTTAACTTCTAAAATACAGATGATGTTTTTTTTCTGTCTCATTATTTGGTTTACTTGGATCGTCCATACCTCAAGGCATCAGAGGTCCAAGTAAAATTCTGACCTTAAAAAGAGCAAGCTATTGACCATCAGGTCTGCGCTATGTTCAAAGAGCTGCAGCCTTCTGAACATCAGGCCCCTGGAAATAACCACCTTCAAAATTTCTGAAGCCCCCTTTCATATCGATGACTCAAATACCTTTGATGTTCTACCCTTCTAAAGAAAAAAGAAAGCCACCAAAAACAATTCAGTTCAGTCCTTACTATGGAACACAGAGCCCACCATCACACAGTATTTGCTGCTCAATTCCCCTGTGATATTAAAGAGGACCCATGATGCTCATCTGTATTAAAAACCCAAAATACATTTTGGCATATCTGCAACTCTGCATGGTTGTGGCTAGATGGTTACTCTAGATTTGTGAAACTATCGCGAGCCACTTCAAAATATTCTTGTGTCACTGTTTTATGGTGTGACAGTGCTGTGGTTAAGGCCTGGTTATGTTTAGGCACAAAAAGCTCTTGATAAGTGTTAAGAAAGATCATGACTTGGGTTAAAATGATCACTTGAAATACAGAACATCAAATTCCGCAGGAGTTTTTGCATCATCATCTAGACAAGACTTCTCTGCAACGTCAATGCAGACAGGGTAATGACTGTAGGCCTACTTGAAAAGAACAGCACTTTCTACCATGAAAATTGCTAATCAAAAAAAATTCAAAACACAACTGTACATGTTCCAGCAGGTATACGACCAGAAATCAGGGAGAAAATTGACGTTAGCAACCTGACGTTAGCATGTGGCAACATGTAGCAGTGTACTTGCAGCCGGGTCAATGACTGTAACGGAGTATAGTGTGGCTTTTTACTGTGAAAAATCACCAGTAAAAACTTCTAAACCACAATCTTCACAACTGGACATGCTCAAGAAAGAATATTTTCAAAAACTGGTGAGAAATTTACAACATCAATAACCAAGATTGTTTCCCTGAAGTTAGCGTGAAGCTACATGTAGCAGTGCAGGCTAAACACTTGTAAACACTTGCGGTAGCTTGCCTGTAACATATGACCATATAAAGGAATACTCCACAATCTAAAGTCATCTTGTAGCCATATTACAAAAAATGTTGGAATATTCAGAAAGGTGTGATGCCTGAGGTTTTCGCTCACAGTGACGGTCTGTTTGTGTCAGCTTTGAAACCTTTTAATTAATTATGCTGAATTTTAATTTACCCAAACCTAAGATGATCACCAGTTGAATAGACACGGCAAGAAGAGCTGCGCAAGGTAATGATGATTATAAACAGCTTCAAGATTTGCTGAGTTAAAAAAGCACTTACACCCCAGAAACACAGATGCAGTTAAGAAACATCAATGAAGAATACCTTATTACTAGTCCATACCCATTGGTAGCTTTGTCACCTTCTACCTATGCCAATCCTCAATGCCTATGTGCAGTTTCACATAGATTGACCACGTCAGTGAGTAGAAAAACGTGGGACAGACAGAATGACTGACTGACAGAATGACACACTGACAGTTTCCGTGATTATGTACAGCATACCATG